>NC_057812.1:9800710-10092673 GCF_018294505.1 Triticum aestivum | reverse complement strand
GTAGAGTTTGAGACACGAACCCCTTTAGTCCCAGTATGAGACACGAACCGGGACTAAAGGGTGTGATGCCCTTTAGTCCCGGTTCGTGTCTTAAACCGGGACTAAAGGTCTCATTTGAACCGGGACTAATGCCTTTAGGCGCTCGAACCGGGACTAATGCTCACATTAGTCCCGGTTCGTAGTGCAACCGGGACTAATGTGTATATTGGGCTGTGACCAAAGCCCTGTTTTCTACCAGTGTCCTTTAGTACCAGAAATCCATATGTATGCAAGAGTGAGTACAAAAATACTCAGCAAGCACAATATAGAACATCAGTAAATGAGGAACTCCATGATTTCAAATGGGAACACAAAAATATATCTGAAAGCACAATCTTAGAAAGGCTATAACCATCCCAACAAGAAACCATGCATTTGTAAGAACTTTCTGTTGTAGTGAGCATTCTGGAATGTCCACACAATGCTTTATACCATCGACACTTTCAGATTCAACACGTGTGGCGTCCTCGCCGACCTAGCTCAAGCCCACCAGATTATTCACACCATGCCTTATGCCACCGACACTTCGGCTTTGACATGTGTGACGTCCTCACCGTCCTGGCTTTCAGAAATAAATATCCAGTGGAACATCCGAGCATCCATATAAAAATCACATTGATTAACAGTAACTCCGCGTGAACCCGAATGGGCGCAAGGATACGAAATCAGACAATAAAAAGTAACAATGAATGCACACACAATGGTCAACCATACAAAACGGGTGTTCGTCATGCACTTTTCTCAAATCAACTATTAGACCGCAGAATTGTCCTCGACTCTTGAAGCTCTCGAACCTATTCGTTAAAAATAATTAAGAAGGCTACTTCAAATACTAATCACATACAACAGTGTTCATGCCTAACCGTATATTGGCATCTTTCATATACTTGTAAACATGGATCCATCAGTCTCTATCTCTTTATGTACATAAGAGGCCGAAATAATTTCCAACCTACAGATGCCTAATTCTATTCGTATAGGCAGTTGGGCAGATTGATGCTTATCTAACAAGGACAATTATTCGGACCATTCGGGTTGATGTTTGTGCCATGGATATTGCGGATGTCCTTGTTGGACAAGCATCAATCTGCCAAACTGCCTATAAGAATAGAATTAGGCAGCTATAGGTTGGAAATTCTTTTGGCATGTTATGTACATAAACTGGACTCTGAGAAAAGGACTGATGGATCCATGTTTATAAGTATATGAAAGATGCCAGTACATGGTTAGGCATACACACTATGTTAAGTGATTAGTATTTGAATTAGCCTTCTAAATCATTTTTTACAAATGGGTTTGAGAGTTTCAAGAATCGAGAAAATTCTATGGTCTAATAGTTGAGTCGAGGCAAGTGCGTGACGAACCCCTGTTTTGTAGGGTCGACCATTGTGTGTGCATTCATTGTTATTTGTTATTGTATGATTTTGTATCCTTGTGCCCATCCGGGTTCACTCGGAGTTACGGATGATCAATGTGATTTTTATATCGATGCTCGGATGTTCCACGGGATATTTATTTCTGAAAGCCAGGACGGTGAGGACGTCACACATGTCTAATACGAAGTGTCTGTGGTTTAAGGCATGGTGTGAATAGTCCGGTGGGCTTGAGCTAGGTCGTTGTGGACGCGGCACTTGTTCAATCCAAAAGTGTAGGTGGTATAAAGAATTGTGTGGATATTCTGGAATGCTCAATACAAGAGAAAGTTCTTACAAATGCATGGTTTCTCTGCGTTGCAAACGGGAGAGTAAACATTTTTTAGCTGAGCAACGATTTTCATTTCAATTCAATTTTGATTCTGACTCATCATATTGATACCGTGCACCTACGACCACAAACATGCAACATCGGGGTGGTGCCATTCAACACTGAGGAGGCCAGATCTATAAATTATGTGTCACCGTCACATGCAGCAGATGGAACACAAATTAATATCATAGTTATCGGTTCCAATATTAACATTTATGACTATCACAAGAGTTGTTTGTTTGGATATTTTCAAAATAAACATTCATTCAGTTCTGATGTTCATGAATATTGTAAGTGTATGCTCATCCTGTTAAATAATTATTTTTGTATGCACTAAAAAACAAATGTTAAGTCCATTAGTAAGTACGCGCGTGGATTACACCAAGAAAAATTACATACATTGTGAGAACCTGGTGCAAATACAACAAGCCGATGGATTATACTAGACTCACTATAATCATTTACCTAGCTCACTCCTTGCCAAACATCACATAACATTGTGTGCCGCGTGTTAACTTGTAATACGGATCCGCGTCCAAAATGAAGACTAATTGTGCTGTATTGACTAAGGTTGCACCATAAATAGCATTAAAAATATTAGACATGTAAAATAACATCATATTCAGATTCTACACATTTTTCTAATCAAATTCCACATATAACAGGTTAAAATTGGAGTTACGGTTTAAAAGATATGGACATTTACATTTATGCCCCTAACTCGAATCCACTACTCAGATTTGCCCCTAATTTCGATGCATACTCAAATTTGCCCCTCTGTTGTTAGTTCCCTTATTGAAATGCCCTTTTGTGTCGTTTCTGTCTGACCAAAGCTCGTTGAGCGTCTACTATACGTTTTGTGGACATCATTGCCCATGCGTCCTTATGTCATTCACATGCGGGACCAACTCTGAAAAATCAAAGGAAAAAACTCTTTCTCTCACCCCCTCTCTCACTCACTTACTTGTGGGCCAAACTAGAAAAAGGAGTCACCCCTCTCGCACACACTTACAAGTGGGCCAAACCAAAATTATAAAAGTAAAAATAAAACCTTCTCTCTCAGACCCTCTCTCTCCCTGACATGTGGGCCATGGGCCCACAATCAAGATCAACACCGGTCCAGACCTAGAACATAAGCCCGTTATTGAGTTCATGTGCTCGCCGGTAGCTCACCGTCGGCTCACCGTAGGTGGCCGAATGACCGCAGTAGGAGGGCGCGAGGTGCGGGGTAGCTAGACGACGCACGCCAGTGTGACTGGCGCGACAGACGTAGGCGGGCCACCGCACAACCGATTCTGTCGAGCTTGATCATGGCGGCGGCTTCGAGCAGGGGGGTCCGGGCATGAAATCGAGTAGGGAAAGAGGGAACTAGGCTCGCATGGTCATTTCAAAGACGACATGGTGGTCGGGGTCTTGTACGGTTGCTCGGAGAGGCTGAATTTAGGAGATGAAGACCAGTGGTTGTGGCGGCGATCGGGGTCCCAGGTATCGTCTAGGGGACGCTCCCTCCCAAATTAACCCTATAGTGAAGAATAGTGGAAGATTACGAGGAAGAGAGAAGGGGAGAGGGGGAGAGTTAGAGACAGAAAGTGAAGAGAGGTAGGAGCAGGTCGGAGTCGCAGGCACCTCACCCCGGCGAGCCCCACCGTCGACCATGAGAGATAGACAGAGAGGAAGAAGATAATCATGACTAGCCAGAGAGGAAGAAGATTATTACTTTATTACTCCCTCCTTCTCAAAACAACTGTTTCAACATTAGTATAATTTTGCACTAATGTTAGTACAAAGTTGAGACATTTATTTTGAAACGGAGGGAATAGTAGTTATAGATACTAGTCGTCAACCCGTGCCACTGCACGGGCTAGGTATTTTTTATGTAGTTTTGCATTATTGTATTATACTAATATAATGTGGAAACAAAAAAATTAAGTAGTAGTGTCATATATTTGAAAGAATCACTCTGCTGGCCACTCCCTTGACCTACATCTTGGTGATCCTAAATGTAAGTATGCGTAAGCAATAAAAGTTGGCCAATCGCATATGAGGTTCAACTTGCAACTTAGTATAAGTTTGTCTATTATTATGGTGTTCCTCTGCTGGCATGCATGTCCCATACAGAAGCTGAAGAATAATCTCGAATAAACATCCATATTCTTTGAACCGAAAGAAACAACATTTCAAAGTTTGGCAAATACAATGACATAGCAGATGGTTTCCGCCATATGTACTGGTATATATATATAATTCTATGTTATTATATATTTTTAACAGGGATAACTTCGTAGATTGACAAATAATTTCATTAGGATCACACAATGCCAAGTGCTGCATGCATGTCAAGGGGGGCCAAAATCCTCTTTCTCCTAACTGACCCAACCCTTGTATTGCACTAAATTAATTTGGATAAATTTAATGAACAGGGGAATGGAAACATATGATTTTAGGCATGCGTCGAACACCTAAAATCATTGACGCCTCATGCTAGCAAACATACATACAGAATTATTGAATACAACTTAACTGTATGCCACCATGATGAGATGAACTAATGTATGAACAGGGGTCTGGTGAGCAGTCACAAAAAATTGAACTTTAAACAGTAGAAGTAGTCTCAACAAATCCAAGCACTGGATAACAAATTTTGTTTTTGAGACGCACCAGACAACATTGTACCATACGACTCAAAATCTGATAATATTGCAAATGGTGATAAAACACTGATCAGAGCTCTAGATTAACTTGCTAGCAATGACACGTATACCAGTACTGATAACATGATCTTTTCTTTACCTTCTGTTCCATAAGTTGATTTGACCTGGGAAAGGAGAAATCACATAATGAACCATTCTTATACGTACAATTAAAATAAACTAAGCATTGGCCGCATCCAAACAACTGGGTTATCATCTCGGATTTTAACTTGATTGATAATGCTTACCCAAGATTAGTGAACCTTGTTTCGCAGCTGAGTACAGGCTTCCGGCTGAAGGTACGAAAGATGTCTCTGTCTGATCCTTTCCTTGGAGTCTCCAGGGCAATTAGACAACAAAAAATGTCTCATAATCATCCTTGTGATTCGTGGGCTGGATGATGGTTTTAACACCTGGAAAGATTTGTAGGGCCGTCCTCCCTGGTAGGGCCGCTGAAAATAGGCTTTCTCCACATCAGATCAGTCTTTGAACCCGGCATGGCAGAGGTCCGACACGATCTCCGCTCACTTCCAGGCGAGCAGGGTGCTGGATGTTCATGCGATCCTCACCTTGTCCTTCCTCATGAGGTCCACCACGTACGTGATGCTGCTGCCGCAGAGATCGCCGGCGGTGCATGCTGCCAATGCGTTCCTGTAGAAGCCACAGGGAGGCAGAGACGGCTGCTTGTCCCATCTCCACCACGCACCTAAGCAATCGGAAGGTTACCAATTTAAACTTATTGCTGCCAAATCTAGGAGGAGAGACGCAGGAGGAGAGACGCTCAGATTTCAGATTCCTGTTTTCTATTTCGTGGGGAATAGAAAGACCAAGGCGAGGACCATTGGCGTACGTGGGATAGGAGAGGTTCCTGTTTTTTCTTTTCATCAAGGGAAATAGAGAGAGACCAAGTGAAGGACAATTGGCGTACGTGGGATAGGAGAGGTTTCTGTTTTTCCTTTGCGTGGGAAATACAAAGATTCCAAGGGGATGACGATTGGAATACGTGGGATAGGAGAGGTTTCATCCAACGGCCATAGACACTCAGTAAATTAATCGGATGGCTAAAAGTTATTAATTCCTAGGATTAACGTGGTGGTGGTGTCTTGTATGGTGCTTTCAATTAGTAAATATAAGATATAAGATTAGGTATAGAATAGAAGATAGATAGACTAGTGGAGCGTTGGTCCCTGAGCGTGGACGATGAGGTGTGTTAATTTCATCCAGACGTGTGCAAGTGGGATAGGTCCAGCAATCCTGGAAAGAGCGTCACGGGGGAAGAGGGCTCCACGCTTGGTCATGTCGACCAAGAAAGTACACCATTTCAATCGAAAAATAAAAGACAGTACACGGCACGCCTATATAAGCATGCCCATACCGAGGCATTCTAATAGTCAAGATCAGGAAAGCTATACCAACACCGAGACCTTAAGCTCCAAGACCATGGCCCGCATTGCGGCGTTCTTGCTGGTGGCCCTGCTCTCCTTAGCCGGGCATCTCGCGCAGTCCGCGCCATGCCGATCATGCCCGCCCACAAGGCCTTCCCAGCCTGCACCGTGTAAGCACAAGTCCTCACCATCGTCCATACCCTGCCCTCCACCTTCACAAACTCCCATGCCCTCAACCACACCCACACTCACCCCGGTGACTCCGACGCCGGCACCGACCCCGACTGTCTTCATCCCTCCACCTACAAACACTCCGGCACCCACGCCCATACCGGCCTCTGTAACTCCAACATCGGCACCGACCCCTATGGTGCCTCCAATACCAACCCCTATAACTCCAACGCCGGTACCAGCTCCTCTCTCTCCAACACCAACACCGGTGGCCCCAACACCTACAACCGTGATGCCGCCGACACAGATGCCTATGGCACCAACGCCGGCACCGACCCCTGTATCTCCAACGCCAAACCCGGTGGCCCCAAGACCTATCCCTGTGATGCCGCCAACACCGACGCCGGCATCGACCCCTATCTCTCCAACGCCAAGTCCGGTGGCACCAACACCGACCCGTGTGGTTCCGACGCCAGCACCCACCCCTGTCTCTCCGTCGCCAACCCTGGTGACCCCAACACCGGCCCCTGTGATGCCGCCAACACCAACATCGGTGACTCCGATGCCAGCACCGACCCCCGTTTCTCCAACGCCAACTCCGGTGGCCCCAACAGCGACTCCTATGATACCGCCATCACCAACCCTTGTGACTCCGATGCCAGCACCAACCCCTGTCTCTCCAACGCCAATCCCGGTGGCCCCAACATCGACCCTCGTGATGCCGCCAGCACCCACCCCTGTGACTCCGACGCCACCCCCAGCCCCGGCCCCAGCGCCGGCTACATCGACCGGCAAGTGCCCCGTGGACACACTAAAGCTACTTGCGTGCGTGGACGTGCTCAATGGGCTGTTGCACGCGGTGATCGGCAGTAGCGCCAGGAATACATGCTGCCCGCTGCTGTCCGGCGTTGCCGACCTCGACGCTGCTCTCTGCCTTTGCACCACCATCAAGGTCAAGGCCCTCAACATCAACCTCATGCTGCCCATCGCCATCGAGGTGCTCGTCAACTAGTGCGGCAAGAGAGTGCCGAAAGACTTCCGCTGCCCTAATTAAGCTCCATAGATTACTATATGTACTATCAGTATCACCTGCATATGAATGTGATACATGCATTAAATTCTCTTGTGTGATCACACAGGTGACATATCGAAGTGTAATAATCTATATGTACATGGATTTGCAGCTCTGACTCGCTACTTGTGACGGGGAGCTGTGGAGCATGCGTACATTGTGTTTGTGTAACAGCCTATCCTATAGTAACCATATAACATGCTACCAATTGTGGTCTTCCATCGGTTTTGTAGTGTGTGTTTTCTTTTTGAAGAACTATGAATAAAATGTTCGTACTATGTAAAAGAAGTTTTCACATCCACTTGTAACCCATACCAAGATACTTGTTGAACCATACGCTTCACAGGATTCAGATTTTCGTGTTGAACATTTTGATATATTATACATTTTTTCCCGACATCGTATGCAAAAGTTATAGCCCTTTTACTTTTTCATAAAACATTTTTGCAAAACATGTACAAATTTAAGTTTTTAAATTTTCCTAACTAGTAGATGTACTAATATAACTACATCTCAAAGGATTTTATTTTTTGAAGTTTTTATCATTTTCTGTTGTTTTTTCAAATCTGAAATGGCGATAAGGGGGGGTAGAGTTTGAGACACGAACCCCTTTAGTCCCAGTATGAGACACGAACCGGGACTAAAGGGTGTGATGCCCTTTAGTCCCGGTTCGTGTCTCAAACCGGGACTAAAGGTCTCATTTGAACCGGGACTAATGCCTTTAGGCGCTCGAACCGGGACTAATGCTCACATTAGTCCCGGTTCGTAGTGCAACCGGGACTAATGTGTATATTGGGCTGTGACCAAAGCCCTATTTTCTACCAGTGTCCTTTAGTACCAGAAATCCATATGTATGCAAGAGTGAGTACAAAAATACTCAGCAAGCACAATATAGAACATCAGTAAATGAGGAACTCCATGATTTCAGATGGGAACACAAAAATATATCTGAAAGCACAATCTTAGAAAGGCTATAACCATCCCAACAAGAAACCATGCATTTGTAAGAACTTTCTGTTGTAGTGAGCATTCTGGAATGTCCACACAATGCTTTATACCATCGACACTTTCAGATTCAACACGTGTGGCGTCCTCGCCGACCTAGCTCAAGCCCACCAGATTATTCACACCATGCCTTATGCCACCGACACTTCGGCTTTGACATGTGTGACGTCCTCACCGTCCTGGCTTTCAGAAATAAATATCCAGTGGAACATCCGAGCATCCATATAAAAATCACATTGATTAACAGTAACTCCGCGTGAACCCGAATGGGCGCAAGGATACGAAATCAGACAATAAAAAGTAACAATGAATGCACACACAATGGTCAACCATACAAAACGGGTGTTCGTCATGCACTTTTCTCAAATCAACTATTAGACCGTAGAATTGTCCTCGACTCTTGAAGCTCTCGAACCTATTCGTTAAAAATAATTAAGAAGGCTACTTCAAATAGTAATCACATACAACAGTGTTCATGCCTAACCGTATATTGGCATCTTTCATATACTTGTAAACATGGATCCATCAGTCTCTATCTCTTTATGTACATAAGAGGCCGAAATAATTTCCAACCTACAGATGCCTAATTCTATTCGTATAGGCAGTTGGGCAGATTGATGCTTATCTAACAAGGACAATTATTCGGACCATTCGGGTTGATGTTTGTGCCATGGATATTGCGGATGTCCTTGTTGGACAAGCATCAATCTGCCAAACTGCCTATAAGAATAGAATTAGGCAGCTATAGGTTGGAAATTATTTTGGCATGTTATGTACATAAACTGGACTCTGAGAAAAGGACTGATGGATCCATGTTTATAAGTATATGAAAGATGCCAGTACATGGTTAGGCATACACACTATGTTAAGTGATTAGTATTTGAATTAGCCTTCTAAATCATTTTTTACAAATGGGTTTGAGAGTTTCAAGAATCGAGAAAATTCTATGGTCTAATAGTTGAGTCGAGGCAAGTGCGTGACGAACCCCTGTTTTGTAGGGTCGACCATTGTGTGTGCATTCATTGTTATTTGTTATTGTATGATTTTGTATCCTTGTGCCAATCCGGGTTCACTCGGAGTTACGGATGATCAATGTGATTTTTATATCGATGCTCGGATGTTCCACGGGATATTTATTTCTGAAAGCCAGGACGGTGAGGACGTCACACATGTCTAATACGAAGTGTCTGTGGTTTAAGGCATGGTGTGAATAGTCCGGTGGGCTTGAGCTAGGTCATTGTGGACGCGGCACTTGTTCAATCCAAAAGTGTAGGTGGTATAAAGAATTGTGTGGATATTCTGGAATGCTCAATACAAGAGAAAGTTCTTACAAATGCATGGTTTCTCTGCGTTGCAAACGGGAGAGTAAACATTTTTTAGCTGAGCAACGATTTTCATTTCAATTCAATTTTGATTCTGACTCATCATATTGATACCGTGCACCTACGACCACAAACATGCAACATCTGGGTGGTGCCATTCAACACTGAGGAGGCCAGATCTATAAATTATGTGTCACCGTCACATGCAGCAAATGGAACACAAATTAATATCATAGTTATCGGTTCCAATATTAACATTTATGACTATCACAAGAGTTGTTTGTTTGGATATTTTCAAAATAAACATTCATTCAGTTCTGATGTTCATGAATATTGTAAGTGTATGCTCATCCTGTTAAATAATTGTTTTTGTATTCACTAAAAAACAAATGTTAAGTCCATTAGTAAGTACGCGCGTGGATTACACCAAGAAAAATTACATACATTGTGAGAACCTGGTGCAAATACAACAAGCCGATGGATTATACTAGACTCACTATAATCATTTACCTAGCTCACTCCTTGCCAAACATCACATAACATTGTGTGCCGCGTGTTAACTTGTAATACGGATCCGCGTCCAAAATGAAGACTAATTGTGCTGTATTGACTAAGGTTGCACCATAAATAGCATTAAAAATATTAGACATGTAAAATAACATCATATTCAGATTCTACACATTTTTCTAATCAAATTCCACATATAACAAGTTAAAATTGGAGTTACGGTTTAAAAGATATGGACATTTACATTTATGCCCCTAACTCGAATCCACTACTCAGATTTGCCCCTAATTTCGATGCATACTCAAATTTGCCCCTCTGTTGTTAGTTCCCTTATTGAAATGCCCTTTTGTGTCATTTCTGTCTGACCAAAGCTCGTTGAGCGTCTACTATACGTTTTGTGGACATCATTGCCCATGCGTCCTTATGTCATTCACATGCGGGACCAACTCTGAAAAATCAAAGGAAAAAACTCTTTCTCTCACCCCCTCTCTCACTCACTTACTTGTGGGCCAAACGAGAAAAAGGAGTCACCCCTCTCGCACACACTTACAAGTGGGCCAAACCAAAATTATAAAAGTAAAAATAAAACCTTCTCTCTCAGACCCTCTCTCTCCCTAACATGTGGGCCATGGGCCCACAATCAAGGTCAACACCGGTCCAGACCTGGAACATAAGCCCGATATTGAGTTCATGTGCTCGCCGGTAGCTCATCGTCGGCTCACCGTAGGTGGCCGAATGACCGCAGTAGGAGGGCGCGACGTGCGGGGTAGCTAGACGACGCACGCCAGTGTGACTGGCGCGACAGACGTAGGCGGGCCGCCGCACAACCGATTCTGTCGAGCTTGATCATGGCGGCGGCTTCGAGCAGGGGGGTCCGGGCATGAAATCGAGTAGGGAAAGAGGGAACTAGGCTCGCATGGTCATTTCAAAGACGACATGGTGGTCGGGGTCTTGTACGGTTGCTCGGAGAGGCTGAATTTAGGAGATGAAGACCAGTGGTTGTGGCGGCGATCGGGGTCCCAGGTATCGTCTAGGGGACGCTCCCTCCCAAATTAACCCTATAGTGAAGAATAGTGGAAGATTACGAGGAAGAGAGAAGGGGAGAGGGGGAGAGTTAGAGACAGAAAGTGAAGAGAGGTAGGAGCAGGTCGGAGTCGCAGGCACCTCACCCCGGCGAGCCCCACCGTCGACCATGAGAGATAGACAGAGAGGAAGAAGATAATCATGACTAGCCAGAGAGGAAGAAGATTATTACTTTATTACTCCCTCCTTCTCAAAACGACTGTTTCAACATTAGTATAATTTTGCACTAATGTTAGTACAAAGTTGAGACATTTATTTTGAAACGGAGGGAATAGTAGTTATAGATACTAGTCGTCAACCCGTGCCACTGCACGGGCTAGGTATTTTTTATGTAGTTTTGCATTATTGTATTATACTAATATAATGTGGAAACAAAAAAATTAAGTAGTAGTGTCATATATTTGAAAGAATCACTCTGTTGGCCACTCCCTTGACCTACATCTTGGTGATCCTAAATGTAAGTATGCGTAAGCAATAAAAGTTGGCCAATCGCATATGAGGTTCAAGTTGCAACTTAGTATAAGTTTGTCCATTATTATGGTGTTCCTCTGCTGGCATGCATGTCCCATACAGAAGCTGAAGAATAATCTCGAATAGACATCCATATTCTTTGAACCGAAAGAAACAACATTTCGAAGTTTGGCAAATACAATGACATAGCAGATGGTTTCCGCCATATGTACTGGTATATATATAATTCCATGTTATTATATATTTTTAACAGGGATAACTTCGTAGATTGACAAATAATTTCATTAGGATCACACAATGCCAAGTGCTGCATGCATGTCAAGGGGGGCCAAAATCCTCTTTCTCCTAACTGACCCAACCCTTGTATTGCACTAAATTAATTTGGATAAATTTAGTGAACAGGGGAATGGAAACATATGATTTTAGGCATGCGTCGAACACCTAAAATCATTGACGCCTCATGCTAGCAAACATACATACAGAATTATTGAATACAACCTAACTGTATGCCACCATGATGAGATGAACTAATGTATGAACAGGGGTCTGGTGAGCAGTCACAAAAAATTGAACTTTAAACAGTAGAAGTAGTCTCAACAAATCCAAGCACTGGATAACAAATTTTGTTTTTGAGACGCACCAGACAACATTGTACCATACGACTCAAAATCTGATAATATTGCAAATGGTGATAAAACACTGATCAGAGCTCTAGATTAACTTGCTAGCAATGACACGTATACCAGTACTGATAACATGATCTTTTCTTTACCTTCTGTTCCATAAGTTGATTTGACCTGGGAAAGGAGAAATCACATAATGCACCATTCTTATACTTACAATTAAAATAAACTAAGCATGGGCCGCATCCAAACAACTGGGTTATCATCTCGGATTTTAACTTGATTGATAATGCTTACCCAAGATTAGTGAACCTTGTTTCGCAGCTGAGTACAGGCTTCCGGCTGAAGGTACGAAAGATGTCTCTGTCTGATCCTTTCCTTGGAGTCTCCAGGGCAATTAGACAACAAAAAATGTCTCATAATCATCCTTGTGATTCGTGGGCTGGATGATGGTTTTAACACCTGGAAAGATCTGTAGGGCCGTCCTCCCTGGTGGGGCCACTGAAAATAGGCTTTCTCCACATCAGATCAGTCTTTGAACCCAGCATGGCAGAGGTCCGACACGATCTCCGCTCACTTCCAGGCGAGCAGGGTGCTGGATGTTCATGCGATCCTCACCTTGTCCTTCCTCATGAGGTCCACCACGTACGTTTTGCTGCTGCCGCAGAGATCGCCGGCGGTGCATGCTGCCAATGCGTTCCTGTAGAAGCCACAGGGAGGCAGAGACGGCTGCTTGTCCCATCTCCACCACGCACCTAAGCAATCGGAAGGTTACCAATTTAAACTTATTGCTGCCAAATCTAGGAGGAGAGACGCAGGAGGAGAGACGCTCAGATTTCAGATTCCTGTTTTCTATTTCGTGGGGAATAGAAAGACCAAGGCGAGGACCATTGGCGTACGTGGGATAGGAGAGGTTCCTGTTTTTTCTTTTCATCAAGGGAAATAGAGAGAGACCAAGTGAAGGACAATTGGCGTACGTGGGATAGGAGAGGTTTCTGTTTTTCCTTTGCGTGGGAAATACAAAGATTCCAAGGGGATGACGATTGGAATACGTGGGATAGGAGAGGTTTCATCCAACGGCCATAGACACTCAGTAAATTAATCGGATGGCTAAAAGTTATTAATTCCTAGGATTAACGTGGTGGTGGTGTCTTGTATGGTGCTTTCAATTAGTAAATATAAGATATAAGATTAGGTATAGAATAGAAGATAGATAGACTAGTGGAGCGTTGGTCCCTGAGCGTGGACGATGAGGTGTGTTAATTTCATCCAGACGTGTGCAAGTGGGACAGGTCCAGCAATCCTGGAAAGAGCGTCACGGGGGAAGAGGGCTCCACGCTTGGTCATGTCGACCAAGAAAGTACACCATTTCAATCGAAAAATAAAAGACAGTACACGGCACGCCTATATAAGCATGCCCATACCGAGGCATTCTAATAGTCAAGAGCAGGAAAGCTATACCAACACCGAGACCTTAAGCTCCAAGACCATGGCCCGCATTGCGGCGTTCTTGCTGGTGGCCCTGCTCTCCTTAGCCGGGCATCTCGCGCAGTCCGCGCCATGCCGATCATGCCCGCCCACAAAGCCTTCCCAGCCTGCACCGTGTAAGCACAAGTCCTCACCATCGTCCATACCCTGCCCTCCACCTTCACAAACTCCCATGCCCTCAACCACACCCACACTCACCCCGGTGACTCCGACGCCGGCACCGACCCCGACTGTCTTCATCCCTCCACCTACAAACACTCCGGCACCCACGCCCATACCGGCCTCTGTAACTCCAACATCGGCACCGACCCCTATGATGTCTCCAATACCAACCCCTATAACTCCAACGCCGGTACCAGCTCCTCTCTCTCCAACACCAACACCGGTGGCCCCAACACCTACAACCGTGATGCCGCCGACACAGATGCCTATGGCACCAACGCCGGCACCGACCCCTGTATCTCCAACGCCAAACCCGGTGGCCCCAAGACCTATCCCTGTGATGCCGCCAACATCGACGCCGGCATCGACCCCTATCTCTCCAACGCCAAGTCCGGTGGCGCCAACACCGACCCGTGTGGTTCCGACGCCAGCACCCACCCCTGTCTCTCCGTCGCCAACCCTGGTGACCCCAACACCGGCCCCTGTGATGCCGCCAACACCAACATCGGTGACTCCGATGCCAGCACCGACCCCCGTTTCTCCAACGCCAACTCCGGTGGCCCCAACAGCGACTCCTGTGATACCGCCATCACCAACCCCTGTCACTCCGATGCCAGCACCCACCCCTGTGACTCCGACGCCACCCCCAGCCCCGGCCCCAGCGCCGGCTACATCGACCGGCAAGTGCCCCGTGGACACACTGAAGCTACTTGCGTGCGTGGACGTGCTCAATGGGCTGTTGCACGCGGTGATCGGCAGTAGCGCCAGGAATACATGCTGCCCGCTGCTGTCCGGCGTTGCCGACCTCGATGCTGCTCTCTGCCTTTGCACCACCATCAAGGTCAAGGCCCTCAACATCAACCTCATGCTGCCCATCGCCATCGAGGTGCTCGTCAACCAGTGCGGCAAGAGAGTGCCGAAAGACTTCCACTGCCCTAATTAAGCTCCATAGATTACTATATGTACTGTCAGTATCACCTGCATATGAATGTGATACATGCATTAAATTCTCTTGTGTGATCACACAGGTGACATATCGAAGTGTAATAATCTATATGTACATGGATTTGCAGCTCTGACTCGCTACTTGTGACGGGGAGCTGTGGAGCATGCGTACATTGTGTTTGTGTAACAGCGTATCCTATAGTAACCGTATAACATGCTACCAATTGTGGTCTTCCATCGGTTTTGTCGTGTGTGTTTTCTTTTTGAAGAACTATGAATAAAATGTTCGTACTATGTAAAAGAAGTTTTCACATCCACTTGTAACCCATACCAAGATACTTGTTGAACCATACGCTTCACAGGATTCAGATTTTCGTGTTGAACATTTTGATATATTATACATTTTTTCCGACATCGTATGCAAAAGTTATAGCCCTTTTACTTTTTCATAACACATTTTTGCAAAACATGTACAAATTTAAGTTTTTAAATTTTCCTAACTAGTAGATGTACTAATATAACTACATCTCAAAGGATTTTATTTTTTGAAGTTTGTATCATTTTCTGTTGTTTTTTTCAAATCTGAAATGGCGATAAGGGGGGGGGGGGGGGGGGGGTAGAGTTTGAGACACGAACCCCTTTAGTCCCAGTATGAGACACGGACCGGGACTAAAGGGTGTGATGCCCTTTAGTCCCGGTTCGTGTCTCAAACCGGGACTAAAGGTCTCATTTGAACCGGGACTAATGCCTTTAGCCGCTCGAACCGGGACTAATGCTCACATTAGTCCCGGTTCGTAGTGCAACCGGGACTAATGTGTATATTGGGCTGTGACCAAAGCCCTGTTTTCTACCAGTGTCCTTTAGTACCAGAAATCCATATGTATGCAAGAGTGAGTACAAAAATACTCAGCAAGCACAATATAGAACATCAGTAAATGAGGAACTCCATGATTTCAGATGGGAACACAAAAATATATCTGAAAGCACCATCTTAGAAAGGCTATAACCATCCCAACAAGAAACCATGCATTTGTAAGAACTTTCTATTGTAGTGAGCATTCTGGAATGTCCACACAATGCTTTATACCATCGACACTTTCAGATTCAACACGTGTGGCGTCCTCGCCGACCTAGCTCAAGCCCACCAGATTATTCACACCATGCCTTATGCCACCGATACTTCGGCTTTGACATGTGTGACGTCCTCACCGTCCTGGCTTTCAGAAATAAATATCCAGTGGAACATCCGAGCATCCATATAAAAATCACATTGATTAACAGTAACTCCGCGTGAACCCGAATGGGCGCAAGGATACGAAATCAGACAATAAAAAGTAACAATGAATGCACACACAATGGTCAACCATACAAAACGGGTGTTCGTCATGCACTTTTCTCAAATCAACTATTAGACCGCAGAATTGTCCTCGACTCTTGAAGCTCTCGAACCTATTCATTAAAAATAATTAAGAAGGCTACTTCAAATACTAATCACTTACAACAGTGTTCATGCCTAACCGTATATTGGCATCTTTCATATACTTGTAAACATGGATCCATCAGTCTCTATCTCTTTATGTACATAAGAGGCAGAAATAATTTCCAACCTACAGATGCCTAATTCTATTCGTATAGGCAGTTGGGCAGATTGATGCTTATCTAACAAGGACAATTATTCGGACCATTCGGGTTGATGTTTGTGCCATGAATATTGCGGATGTCCTTGTTGGACAAGCATCAATCTGCCAAACTGCCTATAAGAATAGAATTAGGCAGCTATAGGTTGGAAATTCTTTTGGCATGTTATGTACATAAACTGGACTCTGAGAAAAGGACTGATGGATCCATGTTTATAAGTATATGAAAGATGCCAGTACATGGTTAGGCATACACACTATGTTAAGTGATTAGTATTTGAATTAGCCTTCTAAATCATTTTTTACAAATGGGTTTGAGAGTTTCAAGAATCGAGAAAATTCTATGGTCTAATAGTTGAGTCGAGGCAAGTGCGTGATGACCCCCTGTTTTGTAGGGTCGACCATTGTGTGTGCATTCATTGTTATTTTTTATTGTATGATTTTGTATCCTTGTGCCCATCCGGGTTCACTCGGAGTTACGGATGATCAATGTGATTTTTATATCGATGCTCGGATGTTCCACGTGATATTTATTTCTGAAAGCCAGGACGGTGAGGACGTCACACATGTCTAATACGAAGTGTCTGTGGTTTAAGGCATGGTGTGAATAGTCCGGTGTGAAGGGTTTCGAAGTAATTTCAAAAAAATTCCTACGCACACGCAAGATCATGTGATGCATAGCAACGAGGGGAGAGTATTGTCTACGTACCCAACGCAGACCGACTGCGGAAGCGATGACACGACGTAGAGGAAGTAGTCATACGTCTTCTTGATCCAACCGATCAAGTACCGAAACTACGGCACCTCCGAGTTCAAGCACACGTTCAGCTCGATGACGATCCCCGGACTCCGATCCAGCAAAGTGTCGGGGAAGAGTTTCGTCAGCACGACGGCGTGGTGACGATCTTGATGAACTACAGCAGCAGGGCTTCGCCTAAACTCCGCTACAATATTATCGAGGAATATGGTGGCAGGGGGCACCGCACACGGCTAAGGAATAGATCACGTGGATCAACTTGTGTCAACTTGTGTGTTTTGGGGTGCCTCTACCTCAGTATATAAAGGAGCCAAGGGGGGAGAGGGGCGCCGGCCAGGGAGGAGGGCGCAGGAGGAGTCGTACTCCTACCGGGAGTAGGACTCCCCCCCCCAATCCTATTCCAACTAGGATTCCCAAGGGGGAAAGAGGGAGAGGGGTGGCCGGCCACCTCTCCTAGTCCTAATAGGACTAGGGGAAGGGGGGAGGCGCGCAGCCCCCTTGGGCTGCCCCTTTCTCCTTTCCACTAAGGCCCATGATGGCCCATATGGTTCCCGGGGGGTTCCGGTAACCTCCCGGTAACCCGGTAAAATCCCGATTTCACCCGGAACACTTCCGATGTCCAAACATAGGCTTCCAATATATCAATCTTTATGTCTCGACCATTTCGAGACTCCTCGTCATGTCCGTGATCACATCTGGGACTCCGAACAACCTTCGGTACATCAAAATGCATAAACTCATAATATAACTGTCATCGTAACCTTAAGCGTGCGGACCCTACGGGTTTGAGAACAATGTAGACATGACCGAGACACGTCTCCGGTCAATAACCAATAGCGGGACCTGGATGCCCATATTGGCTCCTACATATTCTACGAAGATCTTTATCGGTCAGACCGCATAGCAACATATGTTGTTCCCTTTGTCATCGGTATGTTACTTGCCCGAGATTCGATCGTCGGTATCCAATACCTAGTTCAATCTCGTTACCGGCAAGTCTCTTTACTCGTTCCGTAATACATCATCTCACAACTAACATATTAGTTGTAATGCTTGCAAGGCTTATGTGATGTGTATTACCGAGAGGGCCCAGAGATACCTCTCCGACAATCGGAGTGACAAATCCTAATCTCGAAATACGCCAACCCAACATCGACCATTGGAGACACCTGTAGTACTCCTTTATAATCACTCAGTTATGTTGTGACGTTTGGTAGTACCCAAAGTGTTCCTCCGGCAAACGGGAGTTCCATAATCTCATAGTCATAGGAACATGTATAAGTCATGAAGAAAGCAATAGCAACATACTAAACGATCGGGTGCTAAGCTAATGGAATGGGTCATGTCAATCAGATCATTCAACTAATGATGTGACCTCGTTAATCAAATAACAACTCTTTGTCTATGGTTAGGAAACATAACCATCTTTGATTAACGAGCTAGTCAAGTAGAGGCATACTAGTGACACTCTGTTTGTTTATGTATTCACACATGTATTATGTTTCCGGTTAATACAATTCTAGCATGAATAATAAACGTTTTATCATGAAATAAGGAAATAAATAATAACTTTATTATTGCCTCTAGGGCATATTTCCTTCAGTCTCCCACTTGCACTAGAGTCAATAATCTAGTTCACATCGCTATGTGATTAACACCAATAGTTCACATCTTTATGTGATTGGTTCACATCTCTATGTGACTAACACCCAAAGGATTTACTAGATTCAATAATCTAGTTCACATCGCTATGTGATTAACACCCAAAGAGTGATCATGTTTTGCTTGTGAGAGAAATTTAGTCAACGGGCCTGCCAAATTCAGATCCGTATGTATTTTGCAAAATTATATGTCTACAATGCTCTGCACGGAGCTACTCTAGCTAATTGCTCCCACTTTCAATATGTATCTAGATCGAGACTTAGAGTCATCCAGATCAGTGTGGAAACTTGCATCGACGTAACTTTTTACGACGAACCTTTTTGTCACGTCCATAATCGAGAAACATATCCTTATTTCACTAAGGATAATTCTGACCGCTGTCCAGTGATCTACTCCTAGATCACTATTGTACTCCCTTGCCAAAACTAGTGTAGGTATACAATAGGTATGGTACACAGCATGGCATACTTTATAGAACCTATGGCCAAGGCATAGGGAATGACTTTCATTCTCATTCTATTTTCTGCCGTGGTCGGGCTTTGAGTCTTACTCAACTTCACTCCTTGTAACACAGGCAAGAATTCTTTCTTTGACTGTTCTATTTTGAACTACTTCAAAATATTGTCAAGGTATGTACTCATTGAAAAAACTTATCAAGTGTCTTGATCTATCTCTATAGATCTTGATGCTCAATATGTAAGCAGCTTCACCGAAGTCTTTCTTTGAAAAACTCCTTTCAAACACTCCTTTATGCTTTGCAGAATAATTCTACATTATTTCCGATCAACAATATGTCATTCACATATACTTATCAGAAATGTCGTAGTGCTCCCACTCACTTTCTTGTAAATACAGGCTTCACCGCAAGTCTGTATAAAACTATATGCTTTGATCAACTCATCAAAGCGTATATTCCAACTCCGAGATGCTTGCACCAGTCCACAGATGGATCGCTGGAGCTTGCATATTTTGTTAGCACCTTTAGGATTGACAAAACCTTCTGGTTGTATCATATACAACTCTTCTTTAATAAATCCATTAAGGAATGCAGTTTTGTTTATCTATTTACCAGATTTCATAAAATGCGGCAATTACTAACATGATTCGGACAGACTCAAGCATAGATACGAGTGAGAAACTCTCATCGTAGTCAACACCTTGAACTTTGTCGAAAACCTTTTGCGACAATTCTAGCTTTGTAGATAGTAACACTACTATCAGCGTCCGTCTTCCTCTTGAAGATCCATTTATTTTCTATGGCTTGCCGATCATCGGGCAAGTCAACCGAAGTCCATACTTTGTTCTCATATATGGATCATATCTCAGATTTCATGGCTTCAAGCCACTTTGCGGAATCTGGGCTCACCATCGCTTCTTCATAGTTCGTAGGTTCATCATGATCTAGTAGCATGACTTCCAGAACAGGATTACCGTACCACTCTGGCGCGGATCTTACTCTGGTTGATCTACGAGGTTCAGTAGCATCTTGTTCTGAAGTTTCATGATCATCATCATTAGCTTCCTCACTAACTGGTGTAGGTGTCACAGAAACAGTTTTCTGGGATGTACTACTTTCCAATAAGGGAGCAGGTACAGTTATCTCGTCAAGTTCTACTTTCCTCCCACTCACTTCTTTCGAGAAAAACTCCTTCTCCAGAAAGTTTCCGAATTTAGCAACAAAAGTCCTACCTTCGGATCTGTGATAGAAGGTGTATCCAATAGTTTCCTTTGGATATCCTATGAAGACGCACTTCTCCGATTTGAGTTTGAGCTTATCAGGATGAAACTTTTTCATATAAGCATCGCAACCCCAAATTTAAGAAACGGCAGCTTAGGTTTCTTTCCAAACCATAGTTCACACGGTGTCGTCTCAACGGTTTTAGATGGTGCCCTATTTAACGTGAATGCAGCTGTCTCTAATGCATAACCCCAAAACGATAGTGGTAGATCGGTAAGACACATCATAGATCGCACCATATCTAATAAAGTACGGTTATGACGTTCGGACACACCATTACATTGTGGTGTTCTAGGTGGCATGAGTAGTGAAACTATTTCACATTGTTTTTAACTGAAGGCCAAACTCGTAACTCAAATACTCTTCTCTATGATCAGATCGTAGAAACTTTATTTTCTTGTTACGATGATTTTTCACTTCACTCTGAAATTCTTTGAACTTTTCAAATGTTTCAGACTTATGTTTCATCAAGTAGATATACTCATATCTGCTCAAATCATCTGTGAAGATCAGAAAATAATGATACCTGTCGCGAGCCTCAATATTCATCGGACCACATACATCAGTATGTATGATTTTCAATAAATCTATTGCTCGCTTCATTGTTCCGAAGAACAGAGTCTTAGTCATCTTGCCCATGAGGCATGGTTCGCAAGCATCAACTTGATTCATAATCAAGTGATTCCAAAAGCCCATCAATATGGAGTTTCTTCATGCGCTTTACACCAATATGACCTAAACGGCAGTGCTACAAACAAGTTGCACTTATCATTATTAACTTTGCATCTTTTGGTTTCAATATTATGATTATGTGTATCACTATGATCGAGATCCAACGAACTATTTTCATTGGGTGTATAACCATCGAAGGTCTTATTCATGTAAACAGAACAACAATTATTCTCTGATTTTATATGAATAACCGTATTGCAATAAACATGATCAAATCATATTCATGCTCAACGTAAACGCCAAATAACATTTATTTAGGTTTAACACTAATCCGAAAGTATAGGGAGTGTGCGATAACGATTATATCAATCTTGGAACTACTTCCAACACTCATCGTCACTTCCCCTTCAACAAGTCTCTGTTTATTCTGTAACTCCAGTTTCGAGTTACTAATCTTAGGAACCGAACAAGTATCAAATACTCCGGGGCTACTATAAACACTAGCAAGGCACACATCAATAACCTGTATATCAAATATATCCTTGTTCACTTTGCCATCCTTCTTATCTACCGAATATTCAGGGCATTTCCGCTTCCAGTAATCATTTCCTTTGCAGTGTAAGCACTCAGTTTCAGGCTATGGTCCAGCTTTGGGCTTCTTCGCAGGAGTGACAACTTACTTGTCTTTCCACTTGAAGTTCCCTTTCTTTCCCTTTGCCCTTTTCTTGAAACTAGTGGTCTTGTCAATCATCAACACTTGATGCTTTTTCTTGATTTCTACCTTCGTCGATTTCAATATCACGAAGAGCTCAGGAATCGTTTTCGTCATCCCTTGCATACTATAGTTCATCATGAAGTTCAGTAACTTAGTGATGGTGACTAGAGAATTCTGTCAATCACTATCTTATCTGGAAGATTAACTCCCACTTGATTCAAGCGATTGAAGTACCCAGACAATCTGAGCACATGCTCACTAGTTGAGCGATTCTCCTCCATCTTTTAGCTATAGAACTTGTTGGAGACTTCATATCTCTCAACTCGGGTATTTGCTTGAAATATTAACTTCAATTACTGGAACATCTCATATGATCCATGATGTTCAAAACATCTTTGAAGTCCCGATTCTAAGCCATAAAGCATGGTGCACATAACTATCAAGTAGTCATCATATTGAGCTAGTCAAACGTTCATAACGTCTGCATCTGCTCCTGCAATAGGTCTGTCACCTAGCGGTGCATTAAGGACATAATTCTTCTGTGCAGCAATGAGGATAAACCTCAGATCGCGGATCAAATCCGCATCATTGCTACTAACATTTTTCAACACAATATTCTCTAGGAACATATCAAAATAAACATATGAAAGCAACAATGCAAGCTATTGATTTTACAACATAATTTGCAAAATACTACCAGGACTAAGTTCATGATAAATTTAAGTTCAATTAATCATATTACTTAAGAACTCCCACTTAGATAGACATCCCTCTAATCTTCTAAGTGATTACGTGATCCAAATCAACTAAACCATGACCGATCATCACGTGAGATGGAGTAGTTTTCAATGGTGAACATCGTTTATGTTGATCATATCTACTATATGATTCACGCTCGACCTTTCGGTCTCCGTGTTCCGAGGCCATATCTGCATATGCTAGGCTCGTCAAGTTTAACCTGAGTATTCTGCGTGTGCAAAAACTGGCTTGCACCCGTTGTAGATGGACGTAGAGCTTATCACACCCGATCATCACGTGGTGTCTGGGCACGACGAACTTTGGCAACGGTGCATACTCAGGGAGAACACTTCTTGATAATTTAGTGAGAGATCATCTTATAATGCTACCGTCAATCAAAGCAAGATAAGATGCATAAAAAGATAAACATCACATGCAATCAATATAAGTGATATGATATGGCCATCATCATCTTGTGCTTGTGATCTCCATCTCCGAAGCACCGTCATGATCACCATCGTCACCGGCGCGACACCTTGATCTCCATCGTAGCATCGTTGTCGTCTTGCCAATCTTATGCTTTCACGACTATCACTACCGTTTAGTAATAAAGTAAAGCATTACATCGTGATTGCATTGTATACAATAAAGCGACAACCATATGGCTTCTGCCAGTTGCCGATAACTTGGTTACAAAACATGATCATCTCATACAATAAAATTCAGCATCATGCCTTGACCATATCACATCACAACATGCCCTGCAAAAACAAGTTAGACGTCCTCTACTTTGTTGTTGCATGTTTTACGTGGCTGCTACGGGCTTAAGTAAGAACCAATCTCACCTACGCATCAAAACCACAATGATAGTTTTTCAAATAGACTCCGTTTTAACCTTCGCAAGGACCGGGCGTAGCCATACTTGGTTCAACTAAAGTTGGAGAGACAGTCGCCCGCAAGCCATCTCTGTGCAAAGCACGTCGAGGGAACCGGTCTCGCGTAAGCGTACGCGTAAGGTTGGTCTGGGTCGTCTCGTCCAACAATACCGCCGAACCAAAGTATGACATGCTGGTAGGCAGTATGACTTGTATCGTCCACAACTCACTTGTGTTCTACTCGTGCATATAACATCAACATCAATAACCTAGGCTCGGATGCCACTGAAGGGTTTCGAAGTAATTTCAAAAAATTTCCTACGCACACGCAAGATCATGTGATGCATAGCAACGAGGGGAGAGTATTGTCTACGTACCCAACGCAGACCGACTGCAAAAGCGATGACACGACGTAGAGGAAGTAGTCGTACGTCTTCTTGATCCAACCGATCAAGTACCGAAACTACGGCACCTCCGAGTTCAAGCACACGTTCAGCTCGATGACGATCCCCGGACTCCGATCCAGCAAAGTGTCGGGGAAGAGTTTCCTCAGCACGACGGCGTGGTGACGATCTTGATGAACTACAGCAGCAGGGCTTCGCCTAAACTCCGCTACAGTATTATCGAGGAATATGGTGGCAGGGGGCACCGCACACGGCTAAGGAATAGATCACGTGGATCAACTTGTGTCAACTTGTGTGTTTTGGGGTGCCTCTACCTCAGTATATAAAGGAGCCAAGGGGGGAGAGGGGCGCCGGCCAGGGAGGAGGGTGCAGGAGGAGTCCTACTCCTACCGGGAGTAGGACTCCCCCCCCCCAATCCTATTCCAACTAGGATTCCCAAGGGGGAAAGAGGGAGAGGGGTGGCCGGCCACCTCTCCTAGTCCTAATAGGACTAGGGGAAGGGGGGAGGCGCGCAGCCCCCTTGGGCTGCCCCTTTCTCCTTTCCACTAAGGCCCATGATGGCCCATATGGTTCCCGGGGGGTTCCGGTAACCTCCCGGTAACCCGGTAAAATCCCGATTTCACCCGGAACACTTCCGATGTCCAAACATAGGCTTCCAATATATCAATCTCTATGTCTCGACCATTTCGAGACTCCTCGTCATGTCCGTGATCACATCCGGGACTCTGAACAACCTTCGGTACATCAAAATGCATAAACTCATAATATAACTGTCATCGTAACCTTAAGCGTGCGGACCCTACGGGTTCGAGAACAATGTAGACATGACCGAGACACGTCTCCGGTCAACAACCAATAGCGGGACCTGGATGCCCATATTGGCTCCTACATATTCTACGAAGATCTTTATCGGTCAGACCGCATAACAACATACGTTGTTCCCTTTGTCATCGGTATGTTACTTGCCCGAGATTCGATCGTCGGTATCCAATACCTAGTTCAATCTCATTACCGGCAAGTCTCTTTACTCGTTCCGTAATACATCATCTCACAACTAACATATTAGTTGTAATGCTTGCAAGGCTTATGTGATGTGTATTACCGAGAGGGCCCAGAGATACCTCTCCGACAATCGGAGTGACAAATCCTAATCTCGAAATACGCCAACCCAACATCGACCATTGGAGACACCTGTAGTACTCCTTTATAATCACTCAGTTACGTTGTGACGTTTGGTAGTACCCAAAGTGTTCCTCCGGCAAACGGGAGTTGCATAATCTCATAGTCATAGGAACATGTATAAGTCATGAAGAAAGCAATAGCAACATACTAAACGATCGGGTGCTAAGCTAATGGAATGGGTCATGTCAATCAGATCATTCAACTAATGATGTGACCTCGTTAATCAAATAACAACTCTTTGTCTATGGTTAGGAAACATAACCATCTTTGATTAACGAGCTAGTCAAGTAGAGGCATACTAGTGACACTCTGTTTGTTTATGTATTCACACATGTATTATGTTTCCGGTTAATACAATTCTAGCATGAATAATAAACGTTTTATCATGAAATAAGGAAATAAATAATAACTTTATTATTGCCTCTAGGGCATATTTCCTTCACGGTGAGCTTGAGCTAGGTCGTTTTGGACGCGGCACTTGTTCAATCCAAAAGTGTAGGTGGTATAAAGCATTGTGTGGATCTTCTGGAATGCTCAATACAAGAGAAAGTTCTTACAAATGCATGGTTTCTCTGCGTTGCAAACGGGAGAGTAAACATTTTTTAGCTGAGCAACTATTTTCATTTCAATTCAATTTTGATTCTGACTCGTCATATTGATATCGTGCACCTACGGCCACAAACATGCAACATCTGGGTGGTGCCATTCAACACTGCGGAGGCCAGATCTATAAATTATGTGTCACCGTCACATGCAGCAGATGGAACACAAATTAATATCATAGTTATCGGTTCCAATATTAACATTTATGACTATCACAAGAGTTGTTTGTTTGGATATTTTCAAAATAAACATTCATTCAGTTCTGATGTTCATGAATATTGTAAGTGTATGCTCATCCTGTTAAATAATTGTTTGTGTATTCACTAAAAAACAAATGTTAAGTCCATTAGTAAGTACGCGCGTGGATTACACCAAGAAAAATTACATACATTGTGAGAACCTGGTGCAAATACAACAAGCCGATGGATTATACTAGACTCACTATAATCATTTACCTAGCTCACTCCTTGCCAAACATCACATAACATTGTGTGCCGCGTGTTAACTTGTAATACGGATCCGCGTCCAAAATGAAGACTAATTGTGCTGTATTGACTAAGGTTGCACCATAAATAGCATTAAAAATATTAGACATGTAAAATAACATCATATTAAGATTCTACAAATTTTTCTAATCAAATTCCACATATAACATGTTAAAATTGGAGTTACGGTTTAAAAGATATGGACATTTACATTTATGCCCCTAACTCGAATCCACTACTCAGATTTGCCCCTAATTTCTATGCATACTCAAATTTGCCCCTCTGTTGTTAGTTCCCTTATTGAAATGCCCTTTTGTGTCGTTTTTGTCTGACCAAAGCTCGTTGAGCGTCTACTATACGTTTTGTGGACATCATTGCCCATGCGTCCTTATGTCATTCACATGCGGGACCAACTCTGAAAAATCAAAGGAAAAAACTCTTTCTCTCACCCCCTCTCTCACTCACTTACTTGTGGGCCAAACTAGAAAAAGGAGTCACCCCTCTCGCACACACTTACAAGTGGGCCAAACCAAAATTATAAAAGTAAAAATAAAACCTTCTCTCTCAGACCCTCTCTCTCCCTGACATGTGGGCCATGGGCCCACAATCAAGGTCAACACCGGTCCAGACCTGGAACATAAGCCCGATATTGAGTTCATGTGCTCGCCGGTAGCTCACCGTCGGCTCACCGTAGGTAGCCGAATGACCGCAGTAGGAGGGCGCGAGGTGTGGGGTAGCTAGACGACGCACGCCAGTGTGACTGGCGCGACAGACGTAGGCGGGCCGCCGCACAACCGATTCTGTCGAGCTTGATCATGGCGGCGGCTTCGAGCAGGGGGGTCCGGGCATGAAATCGAGTAGGGAAAGAGGGAACTAGGCTCGCATGGTCATTTCAAAGACGACATGGTGGTCGGGGTCTTGTACGGTTGCTCGGAGAGGCTGAATTTAGGAGATGAAGACCAGTGGTTGTGGCGGCGATCGGGGTCCCAGGTATCGTCTAGGGGACGCTCCCTCCCAAATTAACCCTATAGTGAAGAATAGTGGAAGATTACGAGGAAGAGAGAAGGGGAGAGGGGGAGAGTTAGAGACAGAAAGTGAAGAGAGGTAGGAGCAGGTCAGAGTTGCAGGCACCTCACCCCGGCGAGCCCCACCGTCGACCATGAGAGATAGACAGAGAGGAAGAAGATAATCATGACTAGCCAGAGAGGAAGAAGATTATTACTTTATTACTCCCTCCTTCTCAAAACAACTGTTTCAACATTAGTATAATTTTGCACTAATGTTAGTACAAAGTTGAGACATTTATTTTGGAACGGAGGGAATAGTAGTTATAGATACTAGTCGTCAACCCGTGCGACTGCATGGGCTAGGTATTTTTTATGTAGTTTTGCATTATTGTATTATACTAATATAATGTGGAAACAAAAAAATTAAGTAGTAGTGTCATATATTTGAAAGAATCACTCTGCTGGCCACTCCCTTGACCTACATCTTGGTGATCCTAAATGTAAGTATGCGTAAGCAATAAAAGTTGGCCAATCGCATATGAGGTTCAACTTGCAACTTAGTATAAGTTTGTCCATTATTATGGTGTTCCTCTGCTGGCATGCATGTCCCATACAGAAGCTGAAGAATAATCTCGAATAGACATCCATATTCTTTGAACCGAAAGAAACAACATTTCGAAGTTTGGCAAATACAATGACATAGCAGATGGTTTCCGCCATATGTACTGGTATATATATATAATTCCATGTTATTATATATTTTTAACAGGGATAACTTCGTAGATTGACAAATAATTTCATTAGGATCACACAATGCCAAGTGCTGCATGCATGTCAAGGGGGGCCAAAATCCGCTTTCTCCTAACTGACCCAACCCTTGTATTGCACTAAATTAATTTGGATAAATTTAATGAACAGGGGAATGGAAACATATGATTTTAGGCATGCGTCGAACACCTAAAATCATTGACGCCTCATGCTAGCAAACATACATACAGAATTATTGAATACAACCTAACTGTATGCCACCATGATGAGATGAACTAATGTATGAACAGGGGTCTGGTGAGCAGTCACAAAAAATTGAACTTTAAACAGTAGAAGTAGTCTCAACAAATCCAAGCACTGGATAACAAATTTTGTTTTTGAGACGCACCAGACAACATTGTACCATACGACTCAAAATCTGATAATATTGCAAATGGTGATAAAGCACTGATCAGAGCTCTAGATTAACTTGCTAGCAATGACACGTATACCAGTACTGATAACATGATCTTTTCTTTACCTTCTGTTCCATAAGTTGATTTGACCTGGGAAAGGAGAAATCACATAATGCACCATTCTTATACGTACAATTAAAATAAACTAAGCATTGGTCGCATCCAAACAACTGGGTTATCATCTCGGATTTTAACTTGATTGATAATGCTTACCCAAGATTAGTGAACCTTGTTTCGCAGCTGAGTACAGGCTTCCGGCTGAAGGTACGAAAGATGTCTCTGTCTGATCCTTTCCTTGGAGTCTCCAGGGCAATTAGACAACAAAAAATGTCTCATAATCATCCTTGTGATTCGTGGGCTGGATGATGGTTTTAACACCTGGAAAGATCTGTAGGCCCGTCCTCCCTGGTAGGGCCGCTGAAAATAGGCTTTCTCCACATCAGATCAGTCTTTGAACCCGGCATGGCAGAGGTCCGACACGATCTCCGCTCACTTCCAGGCGAGCAGGGTGCTGGATGTTCATGCGATCCTCACCTTGTCCTTCCTCATGAGGTCCACCACGTACGTGATGCTGCTGCCGCAGAGATCGCCGGCGGTGCATGCTGCCAATGCGTTCCTGTAGAAGCCACAGGGAGGCAGAGACGGCTGCTTGTCCCATCTCCACCACGCACCTAAGCAATCGGAAGGTTACCAATTTAAACTTATTGCTGCCAAATCTAGGAGGAGAGACGCAGGAGGAGAGACGCTCAGATTTCAGATTCCTGTTTTCTATTTCGTGGGGAATAGAAAGACCAAGGCGAGGACCATTGGCGTACGTGGGATAGGAGAGGTTCCTGTTTTTTCTTTTCATCAAGGGAAATAGAGAGAGACCAAGTGAAGGACAATTGGCGTACATGGGATAGGAGAGGTTTCTGTTTTTCCTTTGCGTGGGAAATACAAAGATTCCAAGGGGATGACGATTGGAATACGTGGGATAGGAGAGGTTTCATCCAACGGCCATAGACACTCAGTAAATTAATCGGATGGCTAAAAGTTATTAATTCCTAGGATTAACGTGGTGGTGGTGTCTTGTATGGTGCTTTCAATTAGTAAATATAAGATATAAGATTAGGTATAGAATAGAAGATAGATAGACTAGTGGAGCGTTGGTCCCTGAGCGTGGACGATGAGGTGTGTTAATTTCATCCAGACGTGTGCAAGTGGGACAGGTCCGGCAATCCTGGAAAGAGCGTCACGGGGGAAGAGGGCTCCACGCTTGGTCATGTCGACCAAGAAAGTACACCATTTCAATCGAAAAATAAAAGACAGTACACGGCACGCCTATATAAGCATGCCCATACCGAGGCATTCTAATAGTCAAGAGCAGGAAAGCTATACCAACACCGAGACCTTAAGCTCCAAGACCATGGCCCGCATTGCGGCGTTCTTGCTGGTGGCCCTGCTCTCCTTAGCCGGGCATCTCGCGCAGTCCGCGCCATGCCGATCATGCCCGCCCACAAAGCCTTCCCAGCCTGCACCGTGTAAGCACAAGTCCTCACCATCGTCCATACCCTGCCCTCCACCTTCACAAACTCCCATGCCCTCAACCACACCCACACTCACCCCGGTGACTCCGACGCCGGCACCGACCCCGACTGTCTTCATCCCTCCACCTACAAACACTCCGGCACCCACGCCCATACCGGCCTCTGTAACTCCAACATCGGCACCGACCCCTATGATGCCTCCAATACCAACCCCTATAACTCCAACACCGGTACCAGCTCCTCTCTCTCCAACACCAACACCGGTGGCCCCAACACCTACAACCATGATGCCGCCGACACAGATGCCTATGGCACCAACGCCGGCACCGACCCCTGTATCTCCAACGCCAAACCCGGTGGCCCCAAGACCTATCTGTTGGGGAACGTTGCAGAAAACAAAAAATTTCCTACTCGTTTCACCAAGATCATCTAGGAGTTCATCTAGCAACGAGTGATTAGATGCATCTACATACCTTTGTAGATCGCGAGCGGAAGCGTTCAAAAGAACGGTGATGATGTAGTCGTACTCGACGTGATCCAAATCACCGATGACCAGCGCCGAACGGACGGCACCTCCGCGTTCAACACACGTACGGGACGGGAGACGTCTCCTCCTTCTTGATCCAGCAAGGGGGAAGGAGAGGTTGATGAAGATCCAGCAGCACGACGGCGTGGTGGTGGATGCAGGGCGTCACAGCAGCAGGGCTTCGCCGAGACTACGAGGGAGAGACGTAACGGGGGGAGGTGGAGGCGCCAGGGGCTGGTGTGTAATTCTCCCTCCTCCCCCCCCCACTATATATAGGGGTGCCATGGGGGGGCGCCGGCCCTAGTAGATGAGATCTACTAGGGGGGCGGCGGCCTAGGGGAGGTTTCCCTCCCCCCCAAGGCACCTAGGGGTGCCTTCCACCACTAGGACTCCTCCTAGGGGGAAACCCTAGGCGCATGGGCCTATAGGAGCTGGTGCCCTTGGCCCATGAAGGCCAAGGCGCACCCCCTACAGCCCATGTGGCCCCCCGGGATAGGTGGCCCCACCCGGTGGGCCCCCGGGACCCTTCCGGTGGTCCCGGTACAATACCGATAACACCGAAACTTGTCCCGATACCCGAAACTGCACTTCCTATATATAATTCTTTACCTCCGGACCATTCCGGAACTCCTCGTGACGTCCGAGATCTCATCCGGGACTCCGAACAAAATTTGGGTTACTGCATATACATATCTTCATAACCCTAGCGTCACCGAACCTTAAGTGTGTAGACCCTACGGGTTCGGGAGACAAGCAGACATGACCAGACGACTCTCCGGTCAATAACCAACAGCGGGATCTGGATACCCATGTTGGCTCCCACATGCTCCACGATGATCTCATCGGATGAACCACGATGTCGAGGATTCTATCAATCCCGTACGCTATTCCCTTTGTCTATCGATATGTTACTTGCCCGAGATTCGATCGTCGGTATCCCAATACCTTGTTCAATCTCGTTACCGGCAAGTCACTTTACTCGTACCGTAATGCATGATCCCGTGACCAGACACTTGGTCACTCTGAGCTCATTATGATGATGCATTACCGAGTGGGCCCAGTGATACCTCTCCGTCATACGGAGTGACAAATCCCAGTCTTGATCCATGTCACCCAACAGACACTTTCGGAGATACCCGTAGTCTACCTTTATAGTCACCCAGTTACGTTGTGACGTTTGGCATACCCAAAGCACTCCTACGGTATCCGGGAGTTACACGATCTCATGGTCTAAGGAAAAGATACTTGACATTGGAAAACTCTAGCAAACGAACTATACGATCTTGTGCTATGTTTAGGATTGGGTCTTGTCCATCACATCATTCTCCCAATGATGTGATCTCGTTATCAATGACATCCAGTGTCCATAGTCAGGAAACCATGACTATCTGTTGATCAACGAGCTAGTCAACTAGAGGCTCACTAGGGACATGTTGGTGTCTGTTATTCACACATGTATTACGATTTCCGGATAACACAATTATAGCATGAATAAAGACAATTATCATGAACAAGGAAATATAATAATAATGCTTTTATTATTGCCTCTAGGGCATATTTCCAACAGTCTCCCACTTGCACTAGAGTCAATAATCTAGTTACATTGTGATGAATCGAACACCCATGGAATTCTGGTGTTGATCATGTTTTGCTCTAGGGAGAGGTTTAGTCAACGGATCTGCTACATTCAGGTCCGTATGTACTTTACAAATCTCTATGTCTCCATCTTGAACATTTTCACGTATGGAGTTGAAGCGACGCTTGATGTGCCTTGTCTTCTTGTGAAACCTGGGCTCCTTGGCAAGTGCAATAGCGCCAGTGTTGTCACAGAAGAGCTTGATCGGCCCCGACGCATTGGGTATGACTCCTAGGTCGGTGATGAACTCCTTCACCCATATTGCTTCATGTGCTGCCTCCGAGGCTGCCATGTACTCCGCTTCACATGTAGATCCCGCCACGACGCTTTGCTTGCAACTGCACTAGCTTACTGCCCCACCATTCAAAATATACACGTATCCGGTTTGTGACTTAGAGTCATCCAGATCTGTGTCGAAGCTAGCGTCGACGTAACCCTTTACGACGAGCTCTTCGTCACCTCCATAAACGAGAAACATTTCCTTAGTCCTTTTCAGGTACTTCAGGATATTCTTGACCGCTGTCCAGTGTTCCTTGCCGGGATTACTTTGGTACCTTCCTACCAAACTTACGGCAAGGTTTACATCAGGTCTGGTACACAGCATGGCATACATAATAGAACCTATGGCTGAGGCATAGGGGATGACGCTCATCTCTTCTATATCTTCTGCCGTGGTCGGACATTGAGCTGAGCTCAATTTCATACCTTGCAACACAGGCAAGAACCCCTTCTTGGATTGATCCATATTGAACTTCTTCAATATCTTATCAAGGTATGTGCTTTGTGAAAGACCTATGAGGCGTCTCGATCTATCTCTATAGATTTTGATGCCTAATATATAAGCAGCTTCTCCAAGGTCCTTCATTGAAAAACTTTTATTCAAGTAGGCCTTGATGCTGTCCAAGAGTTCTATATCATTTCCCATCAAAAGTATGTCATCTACATATAATATGAGAAATGCTACAGAGCTCCCACTCACTTTCTTGTAAACGCAGGCTTCTCCATAAGTCTGTGTAAACCCAAACGCTTTGATCATCTCATCAAAGCGAATGTTCCAACTCCGAGATGCTTGCACCAGCCCATAAATCGAGCGTTGGAGCTTGCACACTTTGTCAGCATTCTTAGGATCGACAAAACCTTCCGGCTGCATCATATACAATTCTTCCTTAAGGAAACCATTAAGGAATGCCGTTTTGACGTCCATTTGCCATATTTCGTAATCATAGAATGCGGCAATTGCTAACATGATTCGGACGGACTTCAGCTTCGCTACCGGTGAGAAAGTCTCATCGTAGTCAACCCCTTGAACTTGTCGATAACCCTTAGCGACAAGCCGAGCTTTATAGATGGTCACATTACCATCCGCGTCTGTCTTCCTCTTAAAGATCCATTTATTTTCTATGGCTCGCCGCTCAACGGGCAAGTCAGTCAAAGTCCATACTTTGTTTTCATACATGGATCCTATCTCGGATTTCATGGCTTCTAGCCATTTGTCGGAATCCGGGCCCGCCATCGCTTCTTCATAGTTCGAAGGTTCACCGTTGTCTAACAGCATGATTTCCAAGACAGGGTTGCCGTACCACTCTGGTGCGGAACGTGTCCTTGTGGACCTTCGAATTTCAGTAGGGGCTTGATCAGAAGTATCTTGATCATTATCATTAACTTCCTCTCTAGTCGGTGCAGGCACCTCAGGAACATTTTCTTGAGTTGCGCCATTTTCCGGTTCAAGAGGCAATACTTCATCAAGCTCTACTTTCCTCCCACTTACTTCTTTCGAGAGAAACTCTTTCTCCAGAAAGGACCCATTCTTGGCAACAAAGATCTTGCCTTCGGATCTGAGGTAGAAGGTGTACCCAATAGTTTCTTTTGGGTATCCTATGAAGACGCATTTTTCCGATTTGGGTTCGAGCTTTTCAGGTTGAAGTTTCTTGACATAAGCATCGCATCCCCAAACTTTTAGAAACGACAGCTTAGGTTTCTTCCCAAACCATAATTCATACGGTGTCGTCTCAACGGATTTCGACGGAGCCCTATTTAAAGTGAATGCGGCAGTCTCTAAAGCATAGCCCCAAAAAGAAAGCGGTAAATCGGTAAGAGACATCATAGATCGCACCATATCTAACAGAGTGCGATTACGACGTTCGGACACACCATTACGCTGAGGTGTTCCAGGCGGCGTGAGTTGTGAAACTATTCCACATTTTCTTAAGTGTGCCCCAAACTCGTGACTCAAGTATTCTCCTCCACGATCTGATCGTAGAAACTTGATTTTCCTGTCACGTTGATTTTCAACCTCACTCTGAAATTCCTTGAACTTTTCAAAGGTTTCAGACTTGTGTTTCATTAAGTAGATATACCCATACCTACTTAAATCATCAGTGAGGGTGAGAACATAACGATAGCCACCGCGAGCCTCAACACTCATCGGACCGCACACATCAGTATGTATGATTTCCAATAAGTCGGTTGCTCGCTCCATTGTTCCTGAGAACAGAGTCTTGGTCATTTTACCCATAAGGCATGGTTCGCACGTGTCAAATGATTCATAATCAAGAGACTCTAAAAGTCCATCAGCATGGAGCTTCTTCATGCGTTTGACACCTATGTGACCAAGGCGGCAGTGCCACAAGTATGTGGGACTATCATTATCAACCTTACTTCTTTTGGTACTCACATTATGAACATGTGTAGCATCACGTTCGAGATTCATAAAGAATAAACCATTCACCATAGGAGCATGACCATAAAACATATCTCTCATAAAAATGGAACAACCATTATTCTCAGATTTAAAAGAGTAGCCATCTCGAATTAAACGAGATCCCGATACAATGTTCATGCTCAAAGCTGGCACTAAATAACAATTATTAAGGTTTAAAACTAATCTCGAAGGGAGATGCAGAGGTAGCGTGCCGACGGCGATCACATTGACCTTGGAACCATTCCCGACGCGCATCGTCACCTCGTCCTTTGCTAGTTTCCGCTTATTCCGCAGCCCCTGCTTTGAGTTACAAATGTGAGCAACTGCACCGGTATCAAATACCCAGGAGCCACTACGGGCACTAGTAAGGTACACATCAATTACATGTATATCACATATACCTTTTGTTTTGCCGGCCTTCTTATCCGCTAAGTACTTAGGGCAGTTCCGCTTCCAGTGACTGCTTCCCTTGCAATAAAAGCATTCAGTCTCGGGCTTGGGTCCATTCTTTGGCTTCTTCCCGGCAGCTTGCTTGCCGGGCGCGGCAACCTCCTTGCCGTCCTTCTTGAAGTTCTTTTTACCCTTGCCTTTCTTGAACTTAGTGGTTTTATTGACCATCAACACTTGATGTTCCTTCCTGACTTCTACCTCTGCTGATTTCAGCATAGCAAATACTTGAGGAATGGTCTTTTCCATCCCCTGCATATTGAAGTTCATCACAAAGCTCTTGTAGCTTGGTGGAAGCGACTGGAGGATTCTGTCAATGACCGCATCATCGGGAGATTAACTCCCAGCTGAGTCAAGCGGTTATGCAACCCAGACATAGTGAGTATGTGCTCACTGACAGAACTGTTTTCCTCCATCTTACAGCTGAAGAATTTGTCGGAGACTTCATATCTCTCGACCCGGGCATGAGCTTGGAAAACCATTTTCAGCTCTTCGAACATCTCATATGCTCCATGTCTCTCAAAACGCTTTTGGAGCCCCGGCTCTAGGCTGTAAAGCATGCCGCACTGAACGAGGGAGTAGTCATTGAAACGTGCCTGCCAAGCGTTCATAACATCTTGTTCTGCAGGGAGAACGGGTGCGTCACCAAGCGGTGCTTGTAGGACATAATCTTTCTTGGCAGCTATGAGGATGATCCTCAGGTTCCGGACCCAGTCCGTATAGTTGCTGCCATCGTCTTTCAGCTTAGTTTTCTCTAGGAACGCGTTGAAGTTGAGGACTACGTTGGCCATTTGATCTACAAGACATATTGCAAAGATTTTAGACTAAGTTCATGATAATTAAGTTCAACTAATCAAATTATTAGTGAACTCCCACTTAGATTAGACATCCCTCTAGTCATCTAAGTATTACATGATCCGAGTTAAACTAGACCGTGTCCGATCATCACGTGAGACGGACTAGTCAACATCGGTGAACATCTTCATGTTGATCGTTTCTTCTATACGACTCATGCTCGACCTTTCGGTCTTCTGTGTTCCGAGGCCATGTTTGTACATGCTAGGCTTGTCAAGTCAACCTAAGTGTTTGCATGTGTAAATCTGTCTTACACCCGTTGTATGTGAACGTCTGAATAAAACACCCGATCATCACGTGTTGTTTTGAAACAGCGAACTGTCGCAACGGTGCACAGTTAGGGGGAACACTTCTTGAATTTATTGTGAGAGATCATCTTATTTACTACCGTCGTTCTAAGTAAACAATATGCAAAACATGATAAACATCACATGCAATCAAATAATAAACGTGACATGATATGGCCAATATCACATAGCTCCTTTGATCTCCATCTTGGGGCTCCATGATCATCTTGTCACCGCCTTGACACCATGATCTCCATCATCATGATCTCCATCATCGTGTCTCCATGAAGTTGCTCGCCAACTATTACTTCTACTACTATGGCTAACGCGTTTAGCAATAAAGTAAAGTAATTTACATGGCATTTCTCGATGACACGCAGGTCATTAACAGAATAAAGACAACTCCTATGGCTCCTGCCGGTTGTCATACTCATCGACATGCAAGTCGTGAATCCTATTACAATAGCATGAACATCTCATACATCACATATAGATCATTCATCATTCATCACAACTTTGGCCATATCATATCACAAACCACTTGCTGCAAAAACAAGTTAGACGTCCTCTAATTGTTGTTGCAAGTTTTACGTGGCTGAATTAGGGTTCTAGCAAGAACGTCTTCTTACCTACGTTAAAGCCACAATGTGATTTGTCAACTTCTATTTACCCTTCATAAGGACCCTGTTCATCGATTCCGCTCCAACTAAAGTGGGTGAGACAGACACCCGCCAGCCACCTTATGCAACTAGTGCATGTTAGTCGGTGGAACCGGTCTCACGTAAGCGTACGTGTAAGGTTGGTCCGGGCCGCTTCATCCCACAATACCGCTGAAGCAAGAAAGGACTAGTAACGGCAAGAAAGTTGACGAATCTACGCCCACAACAAATTGTGTTCTACTCGCGCAAGAAGAACTACGCATAGACCTAGCTCATGATGCCACTGTTGGGGAACGTTGCAGAAAACAAAATTTTCCTACTCGTTTCACCAAGATCATCTAGGAGTTCATCTAGCAACGAGTGATTAGATGCATCTACATACCTTTGTAGATCGCGAGCGGAAGCGTTCAAAAGAACGGTGATGATGTAGTCATACTCGACGTGATCCAAATCACCGATGACCAGCGCCGAACGGACGGCACCTCCGCGTTCAACACACGTACGGGACGGGAGACGTCTCCTCCTTCTTGATCCAGCAAGGGGGAAGGAGAGGTTGATGAAGATCCAGCAGCACGACGGCGTGGTGGTGGATGCAGGGCGTCACAGCAGCAGGGCTTCGCCGAGACTACGAGGGAGAGACGTAACGGGGGGAGGTGGAGGCGCCAGGGGCTGGTGTGTATTCTCCCTCCTCCCCCCCCCCCACTATATATAGGGGTGCCATGGGGGGGCGCCGGCCCTAGTAGATGAGATCTACTAGGGGGGGCGGCGGCCTAGGGGAGGTTTCCCTCCCCCCCAAGGCACCTAGGGGTGCCTTCCACCACTAGGACTCCTCCTAGGGGGAAACCCTAGGCGCATGGGCCTATAGGGGCTGGTGCCCTTGGCCCATGAAGGCCAAGGCGCACCCCCTACAGCCCATGTGGCCCCCCGGGACAGGTGGCCCCACCCGGTGGGCCCCCGGGACCCTTTCGGTGGTCCCGGTACAATACCGATAACACCGAAACTTGTCCCGATGCCCGAAACTGCACTTCCTATATATAATTCTTTCCCTTCGGACCATTCCGGAACTCCTCGTGACGTCCGGGATCTCATCCGGGACTCCGAACAACATTCGGGTTACTGCATATACATATCTTCATAACCCTAACGTCACCGAACCTTAAGTGTGTAGACCCTACGGGTTCGGGAGACAAGCAGACATGACCGAGACGACTCTCCGGTCAATAACCAACAGCGGGATCTGGATACCCATGTTGGCTCCCACATGCTCCACGATGATCTCATCAGATGAACCACGATGTCGAGGATTCTATCAATCCCGTACGCTATTCCCTTTGTCTATCGATATGTTACTTGCCCGAGATTCGATCGTCGGTATCCCAATACCTTGTTCAATCTCGTTACCGGCAAGTCACTTTACTCGTACCGTAATGCATGATCCCGTGACCAGACACTTGGTCACTCTGAGCTCATTATGATGATGCATTACCGAGTGGGCCCAGTGATACCTCTCCGTCATACGGAGTGACAAATCCCAGTCTTGATCCATGTCACCCAACAGACACTTTCGGAGATACCCGTAGTCTACCTTTATAGTCACCCAGTTACGTTGTGACGTTTGGCATACCCAAAGCACTCCTACGGTATCCGGGAGTTACATGATCTCATGGTCTAAGGAAAAGATACTTGACATTGGAAAACTCTAGCAAACGAACTATACGATCTTGTGCTATGTTTAGGATTGGGTCTTGTCCATCACATCATTCTCCCAATGATGTGATCTCGGTATCAATGAAATCCAGTGTCCATAGTCAGGAAACCATGACTATCTGTTGATCAACGAGCTAGTCAACTAGAGGCTCACTAGGGACATGTCGGTGTCTGTTATTCACACATGTATTACGATTTCCGGATAACACAATTATAGCATGAATAAAGACAATTATCATGAACAAGGAAATATAATAATAATGCTTTTATTATTGCCTCTAGGGCATATTTCCAACACTATCCCTGTGATGCCGCCAACACCGACGCCGGCATCGAACCCTATCTCTCCAACGCCAAGTCCGGTGGCGCCAACACCGACCCGTGTGGTTCCGACGCCAGCACCCACCCCTGTCTCTCCGTCGCCAACCCTGGTGACCCCAACACAGGCCCCTGCGATGCCGCCAACACCAACATCGGTGACTCCGATGCCAGCACCGACCCCTGTTTCTCCAACGCCAACTCCGGTGGCCCCAACACCGACTCCTATGATACCGCCATCACCAACCCTTGTGACTCCGATGCCAGCACCAACCCCTGTCTCTCCAACGCCAATCCCGATGGCCCCAACACCGACCCTCGTGATGCCGCCAGCACCCACCCCTGTGACTCCGACGCCACCCCCAGCCCCGGCCCCAGCGCCGGCTACATCGACCGGCAAGTGCCCCGTGGACACACTGAAGCTACTTGCGTGCGTGGACGCGCTCAATGGGCTGTTGCACGCGGTGATCGGCAGTAGCGCCAGGAATACATGCTGCCCGCTGCTGTCCGGCGTTGCCGACCTCGACGCTGCTCTCTGCCTTTGCACCACCATCAAGGTCAAGGCCCTCAACATCAACCTCATGCTGCCCATCGCCATCGAGGTGCTCGTCAACCAGTGCGGCAAGAGAGTGCCGAAAGACTTCCGCTGCCCTAATTAAGCTCCATAGATTACTATATGTACTATCAGTATCACCTGCATATGAATGTGATACATGCATTAAATTCTCTTGTGTGGTCACACAGGTGACATACCGAAGTGTAATAATCTATATGTACATGGATTTGCAGCTCTGACTCGCTACTTGTGACGGGGAGCTGTGGAGCATGCGTACATTTTGTTTGTGTAACAGCGTATCCTATAGTAACCGTATAACATGCTACCAATTGTGGTCTTCCATCGGTTTTGTAGTGTGTGTTTTCTTTTTGAAGAACTATGAATAAAATGTTCGTAATGTGTAAAAGAAGTTTTCACATCCACTTGTAACCCATACCAAGATACTTGTTGAACCATACGCTTTACAGGATTCGGATTTTCGTGTTGAACATTTTGATATATTATACATTTTTTCCGACATCGTATGCAAAAGTTATAGCCCTTTTACTTTTTCATAACACATTTTTGCAAAACATCTACAAATTTAAGTTTTTAAATTTTCCTAACTAGTAGATGTACTAATATAACTACATCTCAAAGGATTTTATTTTTTGAAGTTTTTATCATTTTCTGTTGTTTTTTCAAATCTGAAATGGCGATAAGGGGGGGGTAGAGTTTGAGACACGAACCCCTTTAGTCCCAGTATGAGACACGAACCGGGACTAAAGGGTGTGATGCCCTTTAGTCCCGGTTCGTGTCTCAAACCGGGACTAAAGGTCTCATTTGAACCGGGACTAATGCCTTTAGCCGCTCGAACCGGGACTAATGCTCACATTAGTCCCGGTTCGTAGTGCAACCGGTACCAATGTGTATATTGGGCTGTGACCAAAGCCCTGTTTTCTACCAGTGTCCTTTAGTACCAGAAATCCATATGTATGCAAGAGTGAGTACAAAAATACTCAGCAAGCACAATATAGAACATCAGTAAACGAGGAACTCCATGATTTCAGATGGGAACACAAAAATATATCTGAAAGCACAATCTTAGAAAGGCTATAACCATCCCAACAAGAAACCATGCATTTGTAAGAACTTTCTCTTGTAGTGAGCATTCTGGAATGTCCACACAATGCTTTATACCATCGACACTTTCAGATTCAACACGTGTGGCGTCCTCGCCGACCTTGCTCAAGCCCACCAGATTATTCACACCATGCCTTATGCCACCGACACTTCGGCTTTGACATGTGTGACGTCCTCACCGTCCAGGCTTTCAGAAATAAATATCCAGTGGAACATCCGAGCATCCATATAAAAATCACATTGATCAACAATAACTCCGCGTGAACCCGAATGGGCGCAAGGATACGAAATCAGACAATAAAGAGTAACAATGAATGCACACACAATGGTCAACCATACAAAACGGGTGTTCGTCATGCACTTTTCTCAAATCAACTATTAGACCGCAGAATTGTCCTCGACTCTTGAAGCTCTCGAACCTATTCGTTAAAAATAATTAAGAACGCTACTTCAAATACTAATCACTTACAACAGTGTTCATGCCTAACCGTATATTGGCATCTTTCATATACTTGTAAACATGGATCCATCAGTCTCTATCTCTTTATGTACATAAGAGGCTGAAATAATTTCCAACCTACAGATGCCTAATTCTATTCGTATAGGCAGTTGGGCAGATTGATGCTTATCTAACAAGGACAATTATTCGGACCATTCGGGTTGATGTTTGTGCCATGGATATTGTGGATGTCCTTGTTGGACAAGCATCAATCTGCCAAACTGCCTGTAAGAATAGAATTAGGCAGCTGTAGGATGGAAATTCTTTTGGCATGTTATGTACATAAACTGGACTCTGAGAAAAGGACTGATGGATCCATGTTTACAAGTATATGAAAGATGCCAGTACATGGTTAGGCATACACACTATGTTAAGTGATTAGTATTTGAATTAGCCTTCTAAATCATTTTTTACAAATGGGTTTGAGAGTTTCAAGAGTCGAGACAATTCTACGGTCTAATAGTTGAGTCGAGCAAGTGTGTGACGAACCCCTGTTTTGTAGGGTTGATCATCGTGTGTGCATTCGTTGTTATTTGTTATTGTCTGATTTCGTATCCTTGTGCACATTCGGGTTCACTCGAAGTTACGGTTGATCAACGTGATTTTTATATCGATGCTCGGATGTTCCACAGGATATTTATTTCTGAAAGCCAGGACGGTGAGGACGTCACACATGTCTAATACAAAGTGTCTGTGGTTTAAGGCATGGTGTGATTAAACTAGTGCGCTTGAGCTAGGTCGTTGTGGACGCGACACTTGTTCAATCCAAAAGTGTAGGTGGTATAAAGCATTGTGTGGATATTCCGAAATGCTCAATACAAGAGAAAGTTCTAAAAAATTCATGGTTTCTGTGCGTTGCAAACGGGAGAGTAAACATTTTTTAGCTGAGCAACTATTTTCATTTCAATTCAATTTTGATTCTGACTCGTCATATTGATAACGTGCACCTACGACCACAAACATGCAACATCTGGGTGGTGCCATTCAACACCGAGGAGGCCAGATCTATAAATTATGTGTCACCATCACATGCAGCAGATGGAACACAAATTAATATCATACTTATCGGTTCCAATATTAAGTATTATGACTATCACAATTATTGTTTGGATATTTTCAAAATAAACATTCATTCACTTCCGATGTTCATGAATATTGTAAGTGTATGTACATCCTGTTAAAAAATTGTTTGTGTATTCACTAAAAAACAAATGTTGAGTCCATTGGTAAGTACCCGCGTGGTTTTCACCAAGAAAAATTACATACGTAGGTTGTTAGATCATGGTATATGTACAAAGGGAGAACTCGGTGCAAATACAACAAGCCGATGGATTATACTAGACTCACTATAATCATTTACCTAGCTCACTCCTTGCCAAACATCACATAACATTGTGTGCCGCATGTTAACTTGTAATATGGATCCGCGTCCAAAATGAAGACGAATTATGCTTTATTGATTAGGTTGCAATATAAATAGCATTTAAAAATATTTGACATGTAAAATAACATCATATTCAGATTCTACACATCTTTCTAATCAAATTCCACATATAACATGTTAAAATTGAAGTTGCGGTTTAAAAGATATGGACATTTACATTTCTGCCCCTAACTCGAATCCACTACTCAGATTTGCCCCTAATTTCGATGCATACTCAAATTTGCCCCTCTGTCGTTAGTTCCCCTTGTAGAAATGCCCTTTTGTGTGGTTTTCGCCTTACCAAAGCTCGTTGAGCGTCTACTAGACGTTTTATGGACATCATTGCCCTGCCTCCTTATGTCATTGACATGCGGGACCCACTCTGAAAAATCAAAGGACAAAACTCTTTATCTCACCCCCTCTCTCACTCACTTACTTGTGGGGCCAAACTAGAAAAAGGAAAAAAGACTCTCTCTCACCCCTCTTGCACACACTTACAAGTGGGCCAAACCAAAACTATAAAACTACAAATAAAACCTTCTCTCTCAGACCCTCTCTCTCCCTGACATGTGTGAATAATCATGGTTTAAGGCATGGTGTGAATAATCCGGTGGGCTTGAGCTAGGTCGTTGTGGACGCGACACTTGTTCAATCCAAAAGTGTAGGTGGTATAAAGCATTGTGTGGATATTCTGGAATGCTCAATATAAGAGAAAGTTCTTACAAATGCATGGTTTCTGTGCGTTGCAAAAAGGAGAGTAAACATTTTTTAGCTGAGCAACTATTTTCATTTCAATTCAATTTTGATTCTGACTCGTCATATTGATACCGTGCACCTACGACCACAAACATGCGACATCTGGGTGGTGCCATTCAACACTGGGGAGGCCAGATCTATAAATTATGTGTCACCGTCACATGCAGCAGATGGAACACAAATTAATATCATAGTTATCGGTTCCAATATTAACGTTTATGACTATCACAAGAGTTGTTTGGATATTTTCAAAATAAACATTCATTCAGTTCTGATGTTTACGAATATTGTAAGTGTATGCACATCCTGTCAAAAAATTGTTTGTGTATTCACTAAAAATCAAATGTTAAGTCCATTAGTAAGTACGCGCGTGGATTACACCAAAAAAATTACATACATTGTGAGAACCTGGTGCAAATACAACAAGCCGATGGATTATACTAGACTCACTATAATCATTTACCTAGCTCACTCCTTGCCATACATCACATGACATTGTGTGCCGCGTGTTAACTTGTAATACGGATCCGCGTCCAAAAATGAACACTAATTGTGCTGTATTGATTAAGGTTGCACCATAAATGGCATTAAAAATATTAGACATGTAAAATAACATCATATTCAGATTCTACACATTTTTCTAATCAAATTCCACATATAACATGTTAAAATTGGAGTTACGGTTTAAAAGATATGGACATTTACATTTATGCCCCTAACTCGAATCCACTACTCAGATTTGCCCCTAATTTCGATGCATACTCAAATTTGCCCCTCTGTTGTTAGTTCCCTTATTGAAATGCCCTTTTGTGTCGTTTCTGTCTGACCAAAGCTCGTTGAGCGTCTACTATACGTTTTGTGGACATCATTGCCCATGCGTCCTTATGTCATTCACATGCGGGACCAACTCTGAAAAATCAAAGGAAAAAACTCTTTCTCTCACCCCCTCTCTCACTCACTTACTTGTGGGCCAAACTAGAAAAAGGAGTCACCCCTCTCGCACACACTTACAAGTGGGCCAAACCAAAATTATAAAAGTAAAAATAAAACATTCTCTCTCAGACCCTCTCTCTCCCTGACATGTGGGCCATGGGCCCACAATCAAGGTCACAACCGGTCCACACCTGGAACATAAGCCCGATATTGAGTTCATATGCTCGCCGGTAGCTCACCGTCGGCTCACCGTAGGTGGCCGAATGACCGCAGTAGCAGGGCACGAGGTGCGGGGTAGCTAGACGACGCACGCCAGTGTGACTGGCGCGACAGACGTAGGCGGGCCGCCGCACAACCGATTCTGTCGAGCTTGATCATGGCGGCGGCTTTGAGCAGGGGGGTCCGGGCATGAAATCGAGTAGGGAAAGAGGGAACTAGGCTCGCATGGTCATTTCAAAGACGACATGGTGGTCGGGGTCTTGTACGGTTGCTCGGAGAGGCTGAATTTAGGAGATGAGGACCAGTGGTTGTGGCGGCGATCGGGGTCCCAGGTACTCCCTCTGTAAACTAATATAAGAGTGTTTAGATAACTAAAATAGTAATCTAAACGCTCTTATATTAGTTTACGGAGGGAGTATCGTCTAGGGGACGCTCCCTCCCAAATTAACCCTATAGTGAAGAATAGTGGAAGATTACGAGGAAGAGAGAAGGGGAGAGGGGGAGAGTTAGAGACAGAAAGTGAAGAGAGGTAGGAGCAGGTCGGAGTCGCAGGCACCTCACCCCGGCGAGCCCCACCGTCGAAAATGAGAGATAGACATAGAGGAAGAAGATAATCATGACTAGCCAGAGAGGAAGAAGATTATTACTTTATTACTCCCTCCTTCTCAAAACAACTGTTTCAACATTAGTATAATTTTGCACTAATGTTAGTACAAAGTTGGGACATTTATTTTGAAACGGAGGGAATAGTAGTTATAGATACTAGTCGTCAACCGGTGCCACTGCACGGGCTAGGTACTTTTTATGTAGTTTTGCATTATTGTATTATACTAATATAATGTGGAAACAAAAAAATTAAGTAGTAGTGTCATATATTTGAAAGAATCACTCTGCTGGCCACTCCCTTGACCTACATCTTGGTGATCCTAAATGTAAGTATGCGTAAGAGAGTGCCGAAAGACTTCCGCTGCCCTAATTAAGCTCCATAGATTACTATATGTACTATCAGTATCACCTGCATATGAATGTGATACATGCATTAAATTCTCTTGTGTGGTCACACAGGTGACATATCGAAGTGTAATAATCTATATGTACATGGATTTGCAGCTCTGACTCGCTACTTGTGACGGGGAGCTGTGGAGCATGCGTACATTGTGTTTGTGTAACAGCGTATCCTATAGTAACCGTATAACATGCTACCAATTGTGGTCTTCCATCGGTTTTGTAGTGTGTGTTTTCTTTTTGAAGAACTATGAATAAAATGTTCGTACTGTGTAAAAGAAGTTTTCACATCCACTTGTAACCCATACCAAGATACTTGTTGAACCATACGCTTTACAGGATTCGGATTTTCGTGTTGAACATTTTGATATATTATACATTTTTTTCCGACGTCGTATGCAAAAGTTATAGCCCTTTTACTTTTTCACAACACGTTTTTGCAAAACATGTACAAATTTAAGTTTTTAAATTTTCCTAACTAGTAGATGTACTAATATAACTACATCTCAAAGGATTTTATTTTTTGAAGTTTTTATCATTTTCTGTTGTTTTTTCAAATCTGAAATGGCGATAAGGGGGGGGGTAGAGTTTGAGACACGAACCCCTTTAGTCCCAGTATGAGACACGAACCGGGACTAAAGGGTGTGATGCCCTTTAGTCCCGGTTCGTGTCTCAAACCGGGACTAAAGGTCTCATTTGAACCGGGACTAATGCCTTTAGCCGCTCGAACCGGGACTAATGCTCACATTAGTCCCGGTTCGTAGTGCAACCGGAACTAATGTGTATATTGGGCTGTGACCAAAGCCCTGTTTTCTACCAGTGTCCTTTAGTACCATAAATCCATATGTATGCAAGAGTGAGTACAAAAATACTCAGCAAGCACAATATAGAACATCAGTAAATGAGGAACTCCATGATTTCAGATGGGAACACAAAAATATATCTGAAAGCACAATCTTAGAAAGGCTATAACCATCCCAACAAGAAACCATGCATTTGTAAGAACTTTCTCTTGTAGTGAGCATTCTGGAATGTCCACACAATGCTTTATACCATCGACACTTTCAGATTCAACACGTGTGGAGTCCTCGCCGACCTAGCTCAAGCCCACCAGATTATTCACACCATGCCTTATGCCACCGACACTTTGGCTTTGACATGTGTGACGTCCTCACCGTCCTGGCTTTCAGAAATAAATATCCAGTGGAACATCAGAGCATCCATATAAAAATCACATTGATCAACTGTAACTCCGCATGAACCCGAATGGGCGCAAGGATACGAAATCAGACAATAAAAAGTAACAATGAATGCACACACAATGGTCAACCATACAAAACGGGTGTTCGTCATGCACTTTTCTCAAATCAACTATTAGACCGCAGAATTGTCCTCGACTCTTGAAGCTCTCGAACCTATTCGTTAAAAATAATTAAGAAGGCTACTTCAAATACTAATCACTTACAACAGTGTTCATGCCTAACCGTATATTGGCATCTTTCATATACTTGTAAACATGGATCCATCAGTCTCTATCTCTTTATGTACATAAGAGGCCGAAATAATTTCCAACCTACAGATGCCTAATTCTATTAGTATAGGCAGTTGGGCAGATTGATGCTTATCTAACAAGGACAATTATTCGGACCATTCGGGTTGATGTTTGTGCCATGGATATTGCGGATGTCCTTGTTGGACAAGCATCAATCTGCCAAACTGCCTATAAGAATAGAATTAGGCAGCTATAGGTTGGAAATTCTTTTGGCATGTTATGTACATAAACTGGACTCTGAGAAAAGGACTGATGGATCCATGTTTATAAGTATATGAAAGATGCCAGTACATGGTTAGGCATACACACTATGTTAAGTGATTAGTATTTGAATTAGCCTTCTAAATCATTTTTTACAAATGGGTTTGAGAGTTTCAAGAATCGAGAAAATTCTATGGTCTAATAGTTGAGTCGAGGCAAGTGCGTGACGAACCCCTGTTTTGTAGGGTCGACCATTGTGTGTGCATTCATTGTTATTTGTTATTGTATGATTTTGTATCCTTGTGCCCATCCGGGTTCACTCGGAGTTACGGATGATCAATGTGATTTTTATATCGATGCTCGGATGTTCCACGGGATATTTATTTCTGAAAGCCAGGACGGTGAGGACGTCACACATGTCTAATATGAAGTGTCTGTGGTTTAAGGCATGGTGTGAATAGTCCGGTGGGCTTGAGCTAGGTCGTTGTGGACGCGGCACTTGTTCAATCCAAAAGTGTAGGTGGTATAAAGCATTGTGTGGATATTCTGCAATGCTCAATACAAGAGAAAGTTCTTACAAATGCATGGTTTCTGTGCGTTGCAAACGGGAGAGTAAACATTTTTTAGCTGAGCAACTATTTTCATTTCAATTCAATTTTGATTCTGACTCATCATATTGATACCGTGCACCTACGACCACAAACATGCAACATCTGGGTGGTGCCATTCAACACTGGGGAGGCCAGATCTATAAATTATGTGTCACCGTCACATGCAGCAGATGGAACACAAATTAATATCATAGTTATCGGTTCCAATATTAACGTTTATGACTATCACAAGAGTTGTTTGGATATTTTCAAAATAAACATTCATTCAGTTCTGATGTTTACGAATATTGTAAGTGTATGCACATCCTGTCAAAAAATTGTTTGTGTATTCACTAAAAATCAAATGTTAAGTCCATTAGTAAGTACGCGCGTGGATTACACCAAAAAAATTACATACATTGTGAGAACCTGGTGCAAATACAACAAGCCGATGGATTATACTAGACTCACTATAATCATTTACCTAGCTCACTCCTTGCCATACATCAGATGACATTGTGTGCCGCGTGTTAACTTGTAATACGGATCCGCGTCCAAAAATGAACACTAATTGTGCTGTATTGATTAAGGTTGCACCATAAATGGCATTAAAAATATTAGACATGTAAAATAACATCATATTCAGATTCTACACATTTTTCTAATCAAATTCCACATATAACATGTTAAAATTGGAGTTACGGTTTAAAAGATATGGACATTTACATTTATGCCCCTAACTCGAATCCACTACTCAGATTTGCCCCTAATTTCGATGCATACTCAAATTTGCCCCTCTGTTGTTAGTTCCCTTATTGAAATGCCCTTTTGTGTCATTTATGTCTGACCAAAGCTCGTTGAGCGTCTACTATACGTTTTGTGGACATCATTGCCCATGCGTCCTTATGTCATTCACATGCGGGACCAACTCTGAAAAATCAAAGGAAAAACTCTTTCTCTCACCCCCTCTCTCACTCACTTACTTGTGGGCCAAACTAGAAAAAGGAGTCACCCCTCTCGCACACACTTACAAGTGGGCCAAACCAAAATTATAAAAGTAAAAATAAAACCTTCTCTCTCAGACCCTCTCTCTCCCTGACATGTGGGCCATGGGCCCACAATCAAGGTCAACACCGGTCCACACCTGGAACATAAGCCCGATATTGAGTTCATGTGCTCGCCGGTAGCTCACCGTCGGCTCACCGTAGGTGGCCGAATGACCGCAGTAGGAGGGCGCGAGGTGCGGGGTAGCTAGACGACGCACGCCAGTGTGACTGGCGCGACAGACGTAGGCGGGCCGCCGCACAACCGATTCTGTCGAGCTTGATCATGGCGGCGGCTTCGAGCAGGGGGGTCCGGGCATGAAATCGAGTAGGGAAAGAGGGAACTAGGCTCGCATGGTCATTTCAAAGACGACATGGTGGTCGGGGTCTTGTACGGTTGCTCGGAGAGGCTGAATTTAGGAGATGAAGACCAGTGGTTGTGGCGGCGATCGGGGTCCCAGGTATCGTCTAGGGGACGCTCCCTCCCAAATTAACCCTATAGTGAAGAATAGTGGAAGATTACGAGGAAGAGAGAAGGGGAGAGGGGGAGAGTTAGAGACAGAAAGTGAAGAGAGGTAGGAGCAGGTCGGAGTCGCAGGTACCTCACCCCGGCGAGCCCCACCGTCGACCATGAGAGATAGACAGAGAGGAAGAAGATAATCATGACTAGCCGAGAGGAAGAAGATTATTACTTTATTACTCCCTCCTTCTCAAAACAACTGTTTCAACATTAGTATAATTTTGCACTAATGTTAGTACAAAGTTGAGACATTTATTTTAAAACGGAGGGAATAGTAGTTATAGATACTAGTCGTCAACCCGTGCCACTGCACGGGCTAGGTATTTTTTATGTAGTTTTGCATTATTGTATTATACTAATATAATGTGGAAACAAAAAAATTTAGTAGTAGTGTCATGTATTTGAAAGAATCACTCTGCTGGCCACTCCCTTGACCTACATCTTGGTGATCCTAAATGTAAGTATGCGTAAGCAATAAAAGTTGGCCAATCGCATATGAGGTTCAACTTGCAACTTAGTATAAGTTTGTCTATTATTATGGTGTTCCTCTGCTGGCATGCATGTCCCATACAGAAGCTGAAGAATAATCTCGAATAGACATCCATATTCTTTGAACCGAAAGAAACAACATTTCGAAGTTTGGCAAATACAATGACATAGCAGATGGTTTCCGCCATATGTACTGGTATATATATATAATTCCATGTCATTATATATTTTTAACAGGGATAACTTCGTAGATTGACAAATAATTTCATTAGGATCACACAATGCCAAGTGCTGCATGCATGTCAAGGGGGGCCAAAATCCTCTTTCTCCTAACTGACCCAACCCTTGTATTGCACTAAATTAATTTGGATAAATTTAATGAACAGGGGAATGGAAACATATGATTTTAGGCATGCGTCGAACACCTAAAATCATTGACGCCTCATGCTAGCAAACATACATACAGAATTATTGAATACAACCTAACTGTATGCCACCATGATGAGATGAACTAATGTATGAACAGGGGTCTGGTGAGCAGTCACAAAAAATTGAACTTTAAACAGTAGAAGTAGTCTCAACAAATCCAAGCACTGGATAACAAATTTTGTTTTTGAGACGCACCAGACAACATTGTACCATACGACTCAAAATCTGATAATATTGCAAATGGTGATAAAATATTGATCAGAGCTCTAGATTAACGTGCTAGCAATGACACGTATACCAGTAGTGATAACATGATCTTTTCTTTACCTTCTGTTCCATAAGTTGATTTGACATGGGAAAGGAGAAATCACATAATGCACCATTCTTATACGTACAATTAAAATAAACTAAGCATTGGTCGCATCCAAACAACTGGGTTATCATCTCAGATTTTAACTTGATTGATAATGCTTACCCAAGATTAGTGAACCTTGTTTCGCAGCTGAGTACAGGCTTCCGGCTGAAGGTACGAAAGATGTCTCTGTCTGATCCTTTCCTTGGAGTCTCCAGGGCAATTAGACAACAAAAAATGTCTCATAATCATCCTTGTGATTCGTGGGCTGGATGATGGTTTTAACACCTGGAAAGATCTGTAGGGCCGTCCTCCCTAGTAGGGCCGCTGAAAATAGGCTTTCTCCACATCAGATCAGTCTTTGAACCCGGCATGGCAGAGGTCCGACACGATCTCCGCTCACTTCCAGGCGAGCAGGGTGCTGGATGTTCATGCGATCCTCACCTTGTCCTTCCTCATGAGGTCCACCACGTACGTGATGCTGCTGCCGCAGAGATCGCCGGCGGTGCATGCTGCCAATGCATTCCTGTAGAAGCCACAGGGAGGCAGAGACGGCTGCTTGTCCCATCTCCACCACGCACCTAAGCAATCGGAAGGTTACCAATTTAAACTTATTGCTGCCAAATCTAGGAGGAGAGACGCAGGAGGAGAGACGCTCAGATTTCAGATTCCTGTTTTCTATTTCGTGGGGAATAGAAAGACCAAGGAGAGGACCATTGGCGTATGTGGGATAGGAGAGGTTCCTGTTTTTTCTTTTCATCAAGGGAAATAGAGAGAGACCAAGTGAAGGACAATTGGCGTACGTGGGATAGGAGAGGTTTCTGTTTTTCCTTTGCGTGGGAAATACAAAGATTCCAAGGGGATGACGATTGGAATACGTGGGATAGGAGAGGTTTCATCCAACGGCCATAGACACTCAGTAAATTAATCGGATGGCTAAAAGTTATTAATTCCTAGGATTAACGTGGTGGTGGTGTCTTGTATGGTGCTTTCAATTAGTAAATATAAGATATAAGATTAGGTATAGAATAGAAGATAGATAGACTAGTGGAGCGTTGGTCCCTGAGCGTGGACGATGAGGTGTGTTAATTTCATCCAGACGTGTGCAAGTGGGACAGGTCCAGCAATCCTGGAAAGAGCGTCATGGGGGAAGAGGGCTCCACGCTTGGTCATGTCGACCAAGAAAGTACACCATTTCAATCGAAAAATAAAAGACAGTACACGGCATGCCTATATAAGCATGCCCATACCGAGGCATTCTAATAGTCAAGAGCAGGAAAGCTATACCAACACCGAGACCTTAAGCTCCAAGACCATGGCCCGCATTGCGGCGTTCTTGCTGGTGGCCCTGCTCTCCTTAGCCGGGCATCTCGCGCAGTCCGCGCCATGCCGATCATGCCCGCCCACAAAGCCTTCCCAGCCTGCACCGTGTAAGCACAAGTCCTCACCATCGTCCATACCCTGCCCTCCACCTTCACAAACTCCCATGCCCTCAACCACACCCACACTCACCCCGGTGACTCCGACGCCGGCACCGACCCCGACTGTCTTCATCCCTCCACCTACAAACACTCCGGCACCCACGCCCATACCGGCCTCTGTAACTCCAACATCGGCACCGACCCCTATGATGCCTCCAATACCAACCCCTATAACTCCAACGCCGGTACCAGCTCCTCTCTCTCCAACACCAACACCGGTGGCCCCAACACCTACAACCGTGATGCCGCCGACACAGATGCCTATGGCACCAATGCCGGCACCGACCCCTGTATCTCCAACGCCAAACCCGGTGGCCCCAAGACCTATCCCTGTGATGCCGCCAACACCGACGCCGGCATCGACCCCTATCTCTCCAACGCCAAGTCCGGTGGCGCCAACACCGACCCGTGTGGTTCCGACGCCAGCACCCACCCCTGTCTCTCCGTCGCCAACCCTGGTGACCCCAATACCGGCCCCTGTGATGCCGCCAACACCAACATCGGTGACTCCGATGCCAGCACCGACCCCCGTTTCTCCAACGCCAACTCCGGTGGCCCCAACAGCGACTCCTATGATACCGCCATCACCAACCCTTGTGACTCCGATGCCAGCACCAACCCCTGCCTCTCCAACGCCAATCCCGGTGGCCCCAACACCGACCCTCGTGATGCCGCCAGCACCCACCCCTGTGACTCCGACGCCACCCCCAGCCCCGGCCCCAGCGCCGGCTACATCGACCGGCAAGTGCCCCGTGGACACACTGAAGCTACTTGCGTGCGTGGACGTGCTCAATGGGCTGTTGCACGCGGTGATCGGCAGTAGCGCCAGGAATACATGCTGCCCGCTGCTGTCCGGCGTTGCCGACCTCGACGCTGCTCTCTGCCTTTGCACCACCATCAAGGTCAAGGCCCTCAACATCAACCTCATGCTGCCCATCGCCATCGAGGTGCTCGTCAACCAGTGCGGCAAGAGAGTGCCGAAAGACTTCCGCTGCCCTAATTAAGCTCCATAGATTACTATATGTACTATCAGTATCACCTGCATATGAATGTGATACATGCATTAAATTCTCTTGTGTGATCACACAGGTGACATATCGAAGTGTAATAATCTATATGTACATGGATTTGCAGCTCTGACTCGCTACTTGTGACGGGGAGCTGTGGAGCATGCGTACATTGTGTTTGTGTAACAGCGTATCCTATAGTAACCGTATAACATGCTACCAATTGTGGTCTTCCATCGGTTTTGTAGTGTGTGTTTTCTTTTTGAAGAACTATGAATAAAATGTTCGTACTATGTAAAAGAAGTTTTCACATCCACTTGTAACCCATACCAAGATACTTGTTGAACCATACGCTTCACAGGATTCAGATTTTCGTGTTGAACATTTTGATATATTATACATTTTTTTCCGACATCGTATGCAAAAGTTATAGCCCTTTTACTTTTTCATAACACATTTTTGCAAAACATGTACAAATTTAAGTTTTTAAATTTTCCTAACTAGTAGATGTACTAATATAACTACATCTCAAAGGATTTTATTTTTTGAAGTTTTTATCATTTTCTGTTGTTTTTTCAAATCTGAAATGGCGATAAGGGGGGGGGGGGTAGAGTTTGAGACACGAACCCCTTTAGTCCCAGTATGAGACACGAACCGGGACTAAAGGGTGTGATGCCCTTTAGTCCCGGTTCGTGTCTCAAACCGGGACTAAAGGTCTCATTTGAACCGGGACTAATGCCTTTAGGCGCTCGAACCGGGACTAATGCTCACATTAGTCCCGGTTCGTAGTGCAACCGGGACTAATGTGTATATTGGGCTGTGACCAAAGCCCTGTTTTCTACCAGTGTCCTTTAGTACCAGAAATCCATATGTATGCAAGAGTGAGTACAAAAATACTCAGCAAGCACAATATAGAACATCAGTAAATGAGGAACTCCATGATTTCAGATGGGAACACAAAAATATATCTGAAAGCACAATCTTAGAAAGGCTATAACCATCCCAACAAGAAACCATGCATTTGTAAGAACTTTCTGTTGTAGTGAGCATTCTGGAATGTCCACACAATGCTTTATACCATCGACACTTTCAGATTCAACACGTGTGGCGTCCTCGCCGACCTAGCTCAAGCCCACCAGATTATTCACACCATGCCTTATGCCACCGACACTTCGGCTTTGACATGTGTGACGTCCTCACCGTCCTGGCTTTCAGAAATAAATATCCAGTGGAACATCCGAGCATCCATATAAAAATCACATTGATTAACAGTAACTCCGCGTGAACCCGAATGGGCGCAAGGATACGAAATCAGACAATAAAAAGTAACAATGAATGCACACACAATGGTCAACCATACAAAACGGGTGTTCGTCATGCACTTTTCTCAAATCAACTATTAGACCGCAGAATTGTCCTCGACTCTTGAAGCTCTCGAACCTATTCGTTAAAAATAATTAAGAAGGCTACTTCAAATACTAATCACTTACAACAGTGTTCATGCCTAACCGTATATTGGCATCTTTCATATACTTGTAAACATGGATCCATCAGTCTCTATCTCTTTATGTACATAAGAGGCCGAAATAATTTCCAACCTACAGATGCCTAATTCTATTCGTATAGGCAGTTGGGCAGATTGATGCTTATCTAACAAGGACAATTATTCGGACCATTCGGGTTGATGTTTGTGCCATGGATATTGCGGATGTCCTTGTTGGACAAGCATCAATCTGCCAAACTGCCTATAAGAATAGAATTAGGCAGCTATAGGTTGGAAATTCTTTTGGCATGTTATGTACATAAACTGGACTCTGAGAAAAGGACTGATGGATCCATGTTTATAAGTATATGAAAGATGCCAGTACATGGTTAGGCATACACACTATGTTAAGTGATTAGTATTTGAATTAGCCTTCTAAATCATTTTTTACAAATGGGTTTGAGAGTTTCAAGAATCGAGAAAATTCTATGGTCTAATAGTTGAGTCGAGGCAAGTGCGTGACGAACCCCTGTTTTGTAGGGTCGACCATTGTGTGTGCATTCATTGTTATTTGTTATTGTATGATTTTGTATCCTTGTGCCCATCCGGGTTCACTCGGAGTTACGGATGATCAATGTGATTTTTATATCGATGCTCGGATGTTCCACGGGATATTTATTTCTGAAAGCCAGGACGGTGAGGACGTCACACATGTCTAATACGAAGTGTCTGTGGTTTAAGGCATGGTGTGAATAGTCCGGTGGGCTTGAGCTAGGTCGTTGTGGACGCGGCACTTGTTCAATCCAAAAGTGTAGGTGGTATAAAGCATTGTGTGGATATTCTGGAATGCTCAATACAAGAGAAAGTTCTTACAAATGCATGGTTTCTCTGCGTTGCAAACGGGAGAGTAAACATTTTTTAGCTGAGCAACTATTTTCATTTCAATTCAATTTTGATTCTGACTCATCATATTGATACCGTGCACCTACGACCACAAACATGCAACATCTGGGTGGTGCCATTCAACACTGAGGAGGCCAGATCTATAAATTATGTGTCACCGTCACATGCAGCAGATGGAACACAAATTAATATCATAGTTATCGGTTCCAATATTAACATTTATGACTATCACAAGAGTTGTTGTTTGGATATTTTCAAAATAAACATTCATTCAGTTCTGATGTTCATGAATATTGTAAGTGTATGCTCATCCTGTTAAATAATTGTTTTTGTATTCACTAAAAACAAATGTTAAGTCCATTAGTAAGTACGCGCGTGGATTACACCAAGAAAAATTACATACATTGTGAGAACCTGGTGCAAATACAACAAGCCGATGGATTATACTAGACTCACTATAATCATTTACCTAGCTCACTCCTTGCCAAACATCACATAACATTGTGTGCCGCGTGTTAACTTGTAATACGGATCCGCGTCCAAAATGAAGACTAATTGTGCTGTATTGACTAAGGTTGCACCATAAATAGCATTAAAAATATTAGACATGTAAAATAACATCATATTCAGATTCTACACATTTTTCTAATCAAATTCCACATATAACATGTTAAAATTGGAGTTACGGTTTAAAAGATATGGACATTTACATTTATGCCCCTAACTCGAATCCACTACTCAGATTTGCCCCTAATTTCGATGCATACTCAAATTTGCCCCTCTGTTGTTAGTTCCCTTATTGAAATGCCCTTTTGTGTCATTTATGTCTGACCAAAGCTCGTTGAGCGTCTACTATACGTTTTGTGGACATCATTGCCCATGCGTCCTTATGTCATTCACATGCGGGACCAACTCTGAAAAATCAAAGGAAAAACTCTTTCTCTCACCCCCTCTCTCACTCACTTACTTGTGGGCCAAACTAGAAAAAGGAGTCACCCCTCTCGCACACACTTACAAGTGGGCCAAACCAAAATTATAAAAGTAAAAATAAAACCTTCTCTCTCAGACCCTCTCTCTCCCTGACATGTGGGCCATGGGCCCACAATCAAGGTCAACACCGGTCCACACCTGGAACATAAGCCCGATATTGAGTTCATGTGCTCGCCGGTAGCTCACCGTCGGCTCACCGTAGGTGGCCGAATGACCGCAGTAGGAGGGCGCGAGGTGCGGGGTAGCTAGACGACGCACGCCAGTGTGACTGGCGCGACAGACGTAGGCGGGCCGCCGCACAACCGATTCTGTCGAGCTTGATCATGGCGGCGGCTTCGAGCAGGGGGGTCCGGGCATGAAATCGAGTAGGGAAAGAGGGAACTAGGCTCGCATGGTCATTTCAAAGACGACATGGTGGTCGGGGTCTTGTACGGTTGCTCGGAGAGGCTGAATTTAGGAGATGAAGACCAGTGGTTGTGGCGGCGATCGGGGTCCCAGGTATCGTCTAGGGGACGCTCCCTCCCAAATTAACCCTATAGTGAAGAATAGTGGAAGATTACGAGGAAGAGAGAAGGGGAGAGGGGGAGAGTTAGAGACAGAAAGTGAAGAGAGGTAGGAGCAGGTCGGAGTCGCAGGCACCTCACCCCGGCGAGCCCCACCTTCGACCATGAGAGATAGACAGAGAGGAAGAAGATAATCATGACTAGCCAGAGAGGAAGAAGATTATTACTTTATTACTCCCTCCTTCTCAAAACAACTGTTTCAACATTAGTATAATTTTGCACTAATGTTAGTACAAAGTTGAGACATTTATTTTGAAACGGAGGGAATAGTAGTTATAGATACTAGTCGTCAACCCGTGCCACTGCACGGGCTAGGTATTTTTTATGTAGTTTTGCATTATTGTATTATACTAATATAATGTGGAAACAAAAAAAATTAAGTAGTAGTGTCATATATTTGAAAGAATCACTCTGCTGGCCACTCCCTTGACCTACATCTTGGTGATCCTAAATGTAAGTATGCGTAAGCAATAAAAGTTGGCCAATCGCATATGAGGTTCAACTTGCAACTTAGTATAAGTTTGTCTATTATTATGGTGTTCCTCTGCTGGCATGCATGTCCCATACAGAAGCTGAAGAATAATCTCGAATAGACATCCATATTCTTTTTTAACCGAAAGAAACAACATTTCAAAGTTTGGCAAATACAATGACATAGCAGATGGTTTCCGCCATATGTACTGGTATATATATATAATTCCATGTTATTATATATTTTTAACAGGGATAACTTCGTAGATTGACAAATAATTTCATTAGGATCACACAATGCCAAGTGCTGCATGCATGTCAAGGGGGGCCAAAATCCTCTTTCTCCTAACTGACCAAACCCTTGTATTGCACTAAATTAATTTGGATAAATTTAATGAACAGGGGAATGGAAACATATGATTTTAGGCATGCGTCGAACACCTAAAATCATTGAAGCCTCATGCTAGCAAACATACATACAGAATTATTGAATACAACCTAACTGTATGCCACCATGATGAGATGAACTAATGTATGAACAGGGGTCTGGTGAGCAGTCACAAAAAATTGAACTTTAAACAGTAGAAGTAGTCTCAACAAATCCAAGCACTGGATAACAAATTTTGTTTTTGAGACGCACCAGACAACATTGTACCATACGACTCAAAATCTGATAATATTGCAAATGGTGATAAAACACTGATCAGAGCTCTAGATTAACTTGCTAGCAATGACACGTATACCAGTACTGATAACATGATCTTTTCTTTACCTTCTGTTCCATAAGTTGATTTGACCTGGGAAAGGAGAAATCACATAATGCACCATTCTTATACGTACAATTAAAATAAACTAAGCATTGGTCGCATCCAAACAACTGGGTTATCATCTCGGATTTTAACTTGATTGATAATGCTTACCCAAGATTAGTGAACCTTGTTTCGCAGCTGAGTACAGGCTTCCGGCTGAAGGTACGAAAGATGTCTCTGTCTGATCCTTTCCTTGGAGTCTCCAGGGCAATTAGACAACAAAAAATGTCTCATAATCATCCTTGTGATTCGTGGGCTGGATGATGGTTTTAACACCTGGAAAGATCTGTAGGGCCGTCCTCCCTGGTAGGGCCGCTGAAAATAGGCTTTCTCCACATCAGATCAGTCTTTGAACCCGGCATGGCAGAGGTCCGACACGATCTCCGCTCACTTCCAGGCGAGCAGGGTGCTGGATGTTCATGCGATCCTCACCTTGTCCTTCCTCATGAGGTCCACCACGTACGTGATGCTGCTGCCGCAGAGATCGCCGGCGGTGCATGCTGCCAATGCGTTCCTGTAGAAGCCACAGGGAGGCAGAGACGGCTGCTTGTCCCATCTCCACCACGCACCTAAGCAATCGGAAGGTTACCAATTTAAACTTATTGCTGCCAAATCTAGGAGGAGAGACGCAGGAGGAGAGACGCTCAGATTTCAGATTCCTGTTTTCTATTTCGTGGGGAATAGAAAGACCAAGGCGAGGACCATTGGCGTATGTGGGATAGGAGAGGTTCCTGTTTTTTCTTTTCATCAAGGGAAATAGAGAGAGACCAAGTGAAGGACAATTGGCGTACGTGGGATAGGAGAGGTTTCTGTTTTTCCTTTGTGTGGGAAATACAAAGATTCCAAGGGGATGACGATTGGAATACGTGGGATAGGAGAGGTTTCATCCAACGGCCATAGACACTCAGTAAATTAATCGGATGGCTAAAAGTTATTAATTCCTAGGATTAACGTGGTGGTGGTGTCTTGTATGGTGCTTTCAATTAGTAAATATAAGATATAAGATTAGGTATAGAATAGAAGATAGATAGACTAGTGGAGCGTTGGTCCCTGAGCGTGGACGATGAGGTGTGTTAATTTCATCCAGACGTGTGCAAGTGGGACAGGTCCAGCAATCCTGGAAAGAGCGTCACGGGGGAAGAGGGCTCCACGCTTGGTCATGTCGACCAAGAAAGTACACCATTTCAATCGAAAATTAAAAAAAAGTACACGGCACACCTATATAAGCATGCCCATACCGAGGCATTCTAATAGTCAAGAGCAGGAAAGCTATACCAACACCGAGACCTTAAGCTCCAAGACCATGGCCCGCATTGCGGCGTTCTTGCTGGTGGCCCTGCTCTCCTTAGCCGGGCATCTCGCGCAGTCCGCGCCATGCCGATCATGCCCGCCCACAAAGCCTTCCAAGCCTGCACCGTGTAAGCACAAGTCCTCACCATCGTCCATACCCTGCCCTCCACCTTCACAAACTCCCATGCCCTCAACCACACCCACACTCACCCCGGTGACTCCGACGCCGGCACCGACCCCGACTGTCTTCATCCCTCCACCTACAAACACTCCGGCACCCACGCCCATACCGGCCTCTGTAACTCCAACATCGGCACCGACCCCTATGATGCCTCCAATACCAACCCCTATAACTCCAACGCCGGTACCAGCTCCTCTCTCTCCAACACCAACACCGGTGGCCCCAACACCTACAACCGTGATGCCGCCGAGACAGATGCCTATGGCACCAACGCCGGCACCGACCCCTGTATCTCCAACGCCAAACCCGGTGGCCCCAAGACCTATCCCTGTGATGCCGCCAACAACGACGCCGGCATCGACCCCTATCTCTCCAACGCCAAGTCCGGTGGCGCCAACACCGACCCGTGTGGTTCCGACGCCAGCACCCACCCCTGTCTCTCCGTCGCCAACCCTGGTGACCCCAACACCGGCCCCTGTGATGCCGCCAACACCAACATCGGTGACTCCGATGCCAGCACCGACCCCCGTTTCTCCAACGCCAACTCCGGTGGCCCCAACACCGACTCCTATGATACCGCCATCACCAACCCTTGTGACTCTGATGCCAGCACCAACCCCTGTCTCTCGAACGCCAATCCCGGTGGCCCCAACACCGACCCTCGTGATGCCGCCAGCACCCACCCCTGTGACTCCGACGCCACCCCCAGCCCCGGCCCCAGCGCCGGCTACATCGACCGGCAAGTGCCCCGTGGACACACTGAAGCTACTTGCGTGCGTGGACGTGCTCAATGGGCTGTTGCACGCGGTGATCGGCAGTAGCGCCAGGAATACATGCTGCCCGCTGCTGTCCGGCGTTGCCGACCTCGACGCTGCTCTCTGCCTTTGCACCACCATCAAGGTCAAGGCCCTCAACATCAACCTCATGCTGCCCATCGCCATCGAGGTGCTCGTCAACCAGTGCGGCAAGAGAGTGCCGAAAGACTTCCGCTGCCCTAACTAAGCTCCATAGATTACTATATGTACTATCAGTATCACCTGCATATGAATGTGATACATGCATTAAATTCTCTTGTGTGGTCACACGGGTGACATATCGAAGTGTAATAATCTATATGTACATGGATTTGCAGCTCTGACTCGCTACTTGTGACGGGGAGCTGTGGAGCATGCGTACATTGTGTTTGTGTAACAGCGTATCCTATAGTAACCGTATAACATGCTACCAATTGTGGTCTTCCATCGGTTTTGTAGTGTGTGTTTTCTTTTTGAAGAACTATGAATAAAATGTTCGTACTGTGTAAAAGAAGTTTTCACATCCACTTGTAACCCATACCAAGATACTTGTTGAACCATACGCTTTACAGGATTCGGATTTTCGTGTTGAACATTTTGATATATTATACTTTTTTTCCGACATCGTATGCAAAAGTTATAGCCCTTTTACTTTTTCATAACACTTTTTTGCAAAACATGTACAAATTTAAGTTTTTGAAGTTTCCTAACTAGTAGATGTACTAATATAACTACATCTCAAAGGATTTTATTTTTTGAAGTTTTTATCATTTTCTGTTGTTTTTTCAAATCTGAAATGACGATAGGGGGGGGGGTAGAGTTTGAGACATGAACCCCTTTAGTCCCAGTATGAGACACGAACCGGGACTAAAGGGTGTGATGCCCTTTAGTCCCGGTTCGTGTCTCAAAGCGGGACTAAAGATCTCATTTGAACCGGGACTAATGCCTTTAGCCGCTCGAACCGGGACTAATGCTCACATTAGTCCCGGTTCGTAGTGCAACCGGGACTAATGTGTATATTGGGTTGTGACCAAAGCCCTGTTTTCTACCAGTGTCCTTTAGTACCAGAAATCCATATGTATGCAAGAGTGAGTACAAAAATACTCAGCAAGCACAATATAGAACATCAGTAAACGAGGAACTCCATGATTTCAGATGGGAACACAAAAATATATCTGAAAGCACAATCTTAGAAAGGCTATAACCATCCCAACAAGAAACCATGCATTTGTAAGAACTTTCTCTTGTAGTGAGCATTCTGGAATGTCCACACAATGCTTTATACCATCGACACTTTCAGATTCAACACGTGTGGCGTCCTCGCCGACCTAGCTCAAGCCCACCAGATTATTCACACCATGCCTTATGCCACCGACACTTCGGCTTTGACATGTGTGACGTCTTCACCGTCCAGGCTTTCAGAAATAAATATCCAGTGGAACATCCGAGCATCCATATAAAAATCACATTGATCAACAGTAACTCCGCGTGAACCCGAATGGGCGCAAGGATACGAAATCAGACAATAAAAAGTAACAATGAATGCACACACAATGGTCAACCATACAAAACGGGTGTTCGTCATGCACTTTTCTCAAATCAACTATTAGACCGCAGAATTGTCCTCGACTCTTGAAGCTCTCGAACCTATTCGTTAAAAATAATTAAGAAGGCTACTTCAAATACTAATCACTTACAACAGTGTTCATGCCTAACCGTATATTGGCATCTTTCATATACTTGTAAACATGGATCCATCAGTCTCTATCTCTTTATGTACATAAGAGGCCGAAATAATTTCCAACCTACAGATGCCTAATTCTATTCGTATAGGCAGTTGGGCAGATTGATGCTTATCTAACAAGGACAATTATTCGGACCATTCGGGTTGATGTTTGTGCCATGGATATTGCGGATGTCCTTGTTGGACAAGCATCAATCTGCCAAACTGCCTATAAGAATAGAATTAGGCAGCTATAGGTTGGAAATTCTTTCGGCATGTTATGTACATAAACTGGACTCTGAGAAAAGGACTGATGGATCCATGTTTATAAGTATATGAAAGATGCCAGTACATGGTTAGGCATACACACTATGTTAAGTGATTAGTATTTGAATTAGCCTTCTAAATCATTTTTTACAAATGGGTTTGAGAGTTTCAAGAGTCGAGACAATTCTACGTTCTAATAGTTGAGTCGAGGCAAGTGCGTGACGAACCCCTGTTTTGTAGGGTCGACCATGGTGTGTGCATTCATTGTTATTTGTTATTGTATGATTTTGTATCCTTGTGCCCATTCGGGTTCACTCGGAGTTACAGATGATCAATGTGATTTTTATTTCGATGCTCGGATGTTCCACGGGATATTTATTTCTGAAAGCCAGGACGGTGAGGACGTCACACATGTCTAATACGAAGTGTCTGTGGTTTAAGGCATGGTGTGAATAGTCCGGTGGGCTTGAGCTAGGTCGTTGTGGACGCGACACTTGTTCAATCCAGAAGTGTAGGTGGTATAAAGCATTGTGTGGATATTCTGGAATGCTTAATACAAGAGAAAATTCTTACAAATGCATGGTTTCTGTGCGTTGCAAACGTGAGCAACTATTTTCATTTCAATTCAATTTTGATTCTGACTCGTCATATTGATACCGTGCACCTACGACCACAAACATGCAACATTTGGGTGGTGCCATTCAACACTGAGGAGGCCAGATCTATAAATTATGTGTCACCGTCACATGCAGCAGATGGAACACAAATTAATATCATGGTTATTGGTTCCAATATTAACGTTTATGACTATCACAAGAGTTGTTTGGATATTTTCAAAATAAACATTCATTCAGTTCTGATGTTCATGAATATTGTAAGTGTATGCACATCCTGTTAAAAAATTGTTTGTGTATTCACTAAAAAACAAATGTTAAGTCCATTGATAAGTACGCGCGTGGATTACACCAAGAAAAATTACATACATTGTGAGAATCCGGTGCGAATACAACAAGCCGATGGATTATACTAGACTCACTATACTCATTTACCTAGCTCACTCCTTGCCAAACATCACATAACATTGCGTGCCGTGTGTTAACTTGTAATACGGATCCGCGTCCAAAATGAAGACGAATTGTGCTGTATTGATTAAGGTTCCACCATAAATAGCATTTAAAAATAGTAAACATGCAAAATAACATCATATTCAGACTCTACACATTTTTCTAATCAAATTCCACATATAACATGTTAAAATTTGAGTTACGGTTTAAAAGATATGGACATTTACATTTGTGCCCCTAACTCGAATCTACTACTCAGATATGCCCCTAATTTCGATGCATACTCAAATTTCCCCCTCTGTCGTTAGTTCCCCTTATAGAAATGCCCATTTGTTTCGTTTCCGTCTGACCAAAGCTCGTTGAGCGTTGGCCCGAAAGTGCACCCCCTCTTTTGCATTCAAGGTGACCAACAAAACAGTTGAAGACCCAGTGGGTTGTACATCATATTTTCTGATTGGGGCAGCAGGCAGCTGAAGATGTCAAATACACCAGACATCTTAATATGGACAGAGATAACGAGTGTTGTGGAGATCATGGCATCTGCCGTTGATAGGTTGCTTGGAGGACTGAAACTGCATCCTTAACCCGGTTGAATGGGGGTCGTTTTCACAGACTGAAACTTCGCTTTTATAGTCCGCGTTGGATCACAGCAGTTTGTAACAAGTGACCAACATCTGCAACAGTTTTATATCCATAAAGAGCTGGTCATTCATTGTCTGTCTGAACATTTGCCACAGCCAGCAGAGGATTGAATTCCAGGTAGTACCATGTATTTCCGAATAGAGGGAGAGGGATCCATACTAAACATGCTTGATGGTAAAGGTATGGCTTATTTTTAATATATGTGCATCGGTTGATATAACCGACGAAAACAAAAGTATGCATTTCCATATCAACTATGCCCACTGAGATAGTATTATCTGATTCATAATTTCAACTTTTTTATGCCTCTCTTTAGTTTGGCCCGTCCAGTCTTTTGTTTCCAGCTCCGTCACTGAGGGAGAGAGAAAGTAACTAATTTTGTTGCCTTCCTCTCGGAGATGAAGAGGCCAAACATTGAACGTCATGCATGCATGCATGCATGTGCATAGAGACACTTTCGTTGGTGCATGGACAGAGTAATGTCTTTCTCGAGAAAAGAAATGGATAGAGTAAAGTCAGAATAAAACCTCGTTCAGTACTCCTACGCACGTACAAGGCCATGGTACTCGTATGTACGGTCCTACCTACGCACGGAAGTTGCCTCGGTCGCTTTCCACAGCGAACTTTTGCTTTCAAGCATGGTTAATAATACAACCAGCATTGACTATAAAGAGTTGTCATGTCATCTCTACGGCTTTTGTACCATAATATTTTTCATTGGGGGAAACTTGTAAAGCCTAATAACTGACACATACAATGGTAATCTTTAAAAGGTCGTGCTATGCGTCCACCGGTGAATCTTTCTAAAGATCCGCCGGGTTGGGAGCCCTCGGATTGGCATAACCTTGTAGCTGAGCGTTGTCCTCACTTTTTGTAACAGAGGCCGTGTTGCAAGTTTCTTTTTGCAACATAAGTCTTGTTGCAAAAATATTTGCAATGAAGGCTGTCCTATAGATATTTTTTTAATATATGTCTTGTTGCATAATTTTGTTTGCAGCAGAGATCTTGTTGCAGAAAGTTTTGCTTCTCCCTTTTTTCTGCAACATAGGTGTTGTTGCGGAAATAACTTTTGCAACACAGGTGATGTTGCAGAAAAATTACAAGATGCAGATCGAATAGTGCGGTGCGTGAGCCACACATAGGATACACATCACGCGCTAGAGGCAACGGACACCCGTGCCGGATCAACCAGTTGTTCCCAAGCTTTTCCCATTTTCAAATATGTACTACTTACAATCTGACAAAGTGTCTTAAGCCTCGTACTGTAGCTAGCTACCTGCTTCTCTTCTTCCTCATCTTCTCTGTCCTCCAACTAAGTAAAGATATAAGAATACTATTTTAATCCTTTTAGTCTGCTTATGCCGCCTTATTGTATTTGCTCTTATATATATATATATTCTCGGTGTGCACATTTCAATGTCCACAAGCCGCAATGCATAGTTAATTTGGATACAGATGGTTTATTTTATTATGTTGGCTGGCTGTCAAGCATGCGTCACCAATGTTGTCATTGCCCAATGACATCGCTTCATTACCTGGTGTACACTCCCATGACAAAGAGTGTAGTCAAGATCCGGCCGGGTCGCAGAGTTTAAGATTGACCAAATCATATATATCACTGGTGTATCTCGTGGTTTGTACAAAATGTCCGCTTCCATTGAGAGGAGGAGACCCAAAGCTAAACCTCGGACCTGATATCTGATATTGGGGTACAGTGTCGCCGCACCAGAGATTAAAATCTAAATTTTGCCATATACATGTTTTGTAAGACAAATTATTATCCTTTATGTCCAGGGTAACGTAGGAAATGTGTTTGTGTTTACTGATAGCTAGCATAGCAAGGCGTCAATTTTGAAACTCCAAAGATCCAGTCTTCAGTGAGAGTACACTTGTGTCTCAAACAAAACACTTGCCATTGCCTTCCCAACCTGCAATTCTTTGGAGGATATGTTAATGCGAAGAAGATACCAATTACACCCAATATCTTAATATATCAGTCTTGCATAACGACGATATGAACAACGATGGTTTTTAGAACGACCGGCACGAGCTAGCAAACGCTGAGGTTTTTATACCCGGGCAATGTCCACTAGCTAGCTAGCCAGTATATTACATACTATAAATAGGTGTATCTAGTCAGTGTAAATACATACAGTGCAGAGTCGTCGGAGTGAGGGCAGCAATGGCTCCGACTCCATTTCTTCTTCTTCTTCTTCTCCTTCTTCCTCTGGCTCCTGCGCCTGTCTTGTCGGCCGCCATCGGACCGGTTACCAAGACCGGCAAATTCATCACCAAAGAGCTCCGTAGGAGTACGACAATCAACAAGCCCGTCAAGGATTACATGGGAGTGGGACTGAGGGCGCAGCAGGGCCAGCGCAAGGACGGCCAGCAGACGGGCAGCGCGGCGGCGGGCAGCTACAGCCCCTTTATCCTCGACCTCTCCGTCGGGACCTCGCCGCAGACCCTCCCCCTCATGATGGACATCACCAGCGACCTCGTCGGGATGCACTGCGATCCCTGCCCCTTGTGCCACGCCCTCTCGCCGCCGCCGCCGACGCCCACGTTCCTGCCCGAACGCTCCAAATCCTTCGCCGAGGTCGGCTGCGCCACCCAGACTTGCCAGCGCATGAGAGACCACGACTGCGCCGGACACGACCTCTGCAGGTACAAAATGAGCCATATGTCCGGCTTCCTCGCCACCGATACGTTCAGCTTCGGGAACATCACGGGACCGGGGCGTACAGACGTCCCGGGCGTGGTGTTTGGCTGCAACGTCAACATCACGTTGCCGGAGATCAGCGGCGTCTCCGGCTACGCCGGCTTCAGCAGGGGGCCCCTCTCCCTCGTGTCGCAGCTCAACATCTCCAGCTTCGCCTACTTCATCGCGCCCCCCGAGCACGACGCCGGCAAGAGCTTCGTCAGCTGGAGCTGGGGAGGCGCCGCCGACAATGCCACGGCAGTGCAGACCAGGACTACGGGAAGCAGCAGCAGCACGCCGCTGCTGGCGGCCACAAAAGCCCAAAACCCTTACTGGTACTACGTTAATCTCACCGGCGTGCAGGTCGACGGCAAGCTCCTGGCCGCCATCTCGGCTGAGACCTTTGACGTCCAGCGTTCCGGTGGGGTGTATCTCAGCACGAGTATTGCCGTCACCTTCCTCGTCGAGGACGCGTACAGGGTGCTGCGGCAGGAGCTGGTGAGCAGGATCCAGTCCGAGGGCGTGGCTACGGCGAACGTCTCCTCAGGCGACTGGGACCTGTGCTTCCTGACGGAGCACTTTGCGAACGCCAAGGTTCCAACGCTCGCACTTGTGTTCGACGGCGCTGACGCGGCGATGGAGCTCAACGTGGACAACTACTTCCAAAATTTCGGCGACGGGAGCACGTGCCTCACCATATTGCCGTCGCCGCACGGCTGGCCGGGCTCGGTCCTGGGCAGCCTGCTGCAGGCAGGCAGGACCATGGCCTACGAGATACACAGTGGTGGCGGCGGCGCGCTGACTTACGAGACGTTCAAGACGGCAGCGGGTGCCCCGGCGCCGGCGAAGCTGCCCCTCATGATAATGGCCACTCTTCTTCTATGGGCGATCCTTTATTAGCTATATTATTACTGCTTTATATAAATAAATTCTCTCTGTTGGGCTCCTGCATGTGTTCTACACTAGCCATAGGGCAACAGCAGGAGAAAGCGGTCAATCATATGTGGCTAATAATAATCTCTTCTTTAATTAAGATATCTATATTCTATACTATCTAGTATCTATCTATCTATCTATTTTGAGTGAGGCGTTTTGGAGCTTCGCCTCCACGGAGGCCGGAATTTTTGAAAAAAAAAATCGAAATTCGAAATTTTCGGAAAAATCTGAACAAAATGTGCAAGCAAATAAGGATGTGATGTGTATGTGTGTAAAATTTCATGATGAAATACCTTAGAATGCCATCTCTAAGTATATGTGTATTTTGTTTCAATTTTTTAAACGTGGAAATTTGAATTTTGATCATTTGGAATTCGGTCTCCATGGAGGCCGAGCTCCATCGGTCATTTTCGTCTATCTTCTCTATCTATCTATCTAATATATCACTTCAACTAAATGCAAGTCGCCTGATTTCTCATTTTGGGTCAATCAAATTTTAGCCTTTCAATTTTTTTTCCAAGATACGTGCTGTTTTTTGTGGGTTGGTGCTTTTTTTTTGCGGGTCTTTTGTGGGTAGGTGCTGCTGTGTTGAATTTGACTTGTCACTATTTGTGGTCAATCAAATTTTTTTCCCTGCTCCTTTTTTTTTTGAGGGGTAATTGCAACTTTATTGAATTAAAAGTGGTCTGGGACCTCGTCCGCTACAATATGTAAAATGCAATCCGGAGGAAAATTAAGAAAATAAACGAAGTCTTGTTGCTAACACCCTCCTTAGCTAAACCATGCGCCGCTCTATTCGCCTTGCGACGGACCCAAGTGACTTTGTGCTCCTGCCTCGTCCTCAGCAGCTCCTTCGTCTCCTCGACAATTACTCTCGCTCTCTCTCTCTCTCTCTCTCTCTCTCTCTCTCTCTCTCTCTCTCTCTCTCTCTCTCTCTCTCTTCTTTGCTTAAGATATCTATTCTATTGTATCTATCTATCACTTAGGCTAAACGCGAGTCGCCTGATTCTCATTTTGGGTCAGTCAAATTGTTGGCCCTTCATTATTATTTTTCCAAGATACATGCTGTTTTTTGTGGGTTTGTGCTGTTGTGTTGAATTTCACTTGTCACTATTTGTGCTCAGTCATGTTTTCTCCTAACGGGTTGTTTTCTGCCATATTTTGTGCTCAGTCATGTTTGCTTTGGGTCTTGAGTAGCACACGTACAAACCATATCATTGATCCGATTCATATGCAACGTGCACGAATGGAATAGACGGAGGCGCGTAACATGTGTCCTTGTGTGTTGTGTGTGCTCGCTCGCCTGTGCGCCCGTGCTTGTTCACACATGTCTATGCCCACACATGTATATGCCCGTGTGTGTGTTTATTTACGTGTCGGTCATATTTTTACATGAGAGAGATATAAAAGCAACGACATTAATATTAAATGCATTTCATTTTTATATTCAAGAGGCAAAATTATTTCCAACATTCGGTTTTCGTATTTTTAACTTATTGAACAGAGAAATTTCCAGTCAATTTTTCTACTATGGTCAGTTTTTGTTTTTGTTCGGTCTCTTTCACCGCTCTTATTACGTGTTTGTTAAGTTTTGTCTGTGTGTGTTTGCGCGCGCGAGATGATTAATCTCTCACGCTTGTTATCTTTTTGTCTGTTTTGCTATTCGATAGTCACCTGGATTTTCTCACATTAGCTTTGTTTTAAAACACCTATATTTTTAATTATACTCATAACAATTACAAGTACACAGATTTGGATCTAAGATCCAAGAAAATACAAAATGACTCCTATGACTAAGAATTACAATAAAATCTCTTGAAAACAGCTTCTTCGGGTATCAATCTTTGTTAAAGAAATACTCCAAAGACTACAATAAAGAGGCTCAATTGGACTGGAGTAACGATGTTGTCACTATATCACCCGCACGAACATTATCAGTAATGGTGTTTGAAAGCACCTTTAGTCGCCCATTCAAAAAGATGGGAAGCCTTGATAGCTGAACATACTTGGGCCCGGGATGATCCCCTAGAAGTGCAGACCGTCGGATCACAATATCTTCACCATGATGTCGATGAAGGATTTCAACTCCAAAGAATCAAACCAACAAAAAGAACTTGACACACCAACGTAAACTCACCAGATCCAAATAATCGGATCTGTGAGCACAGAAAATTCTAATCTCATGGCAACATCAAGAAAAATGAGAGTAATTTTTTTCTCCTAAAATACGATGATCACTAGATGATGACAAAGAATGTAGAACTCTTCAAGATGTGATGCCCCCCTCACCTCATAGCGCCAAGATGGCAGCAGGAGGCGATGGGACAAAAAATACCTGGCGGCGGCCCTTATTGAAACTATACGTAAGATGTCAGATTTTTGAATTTGGGTCAGTCGAATCTTTGTGCATCCCCTCTCCTCCTTCTCCAACCTATATATACTAGGGGATTTTGCTCTATTGAATATGTAAGTTTTGGAGCCTCCTCTAGTTCTAGTTCCAGTTGGTCCTAGTTGACTAATTAGAGCTAGGCTAATCCTCTTATCCTCATATTTAGAAGCCCAGTATGGTTCTAATCTCCTCCCTCTTGTTCTTTGGCGTCAATTATTTATGGACGGGAAGCGCCGCCGGATCGTGAAGGTTGTACGCTTAAAACCAAGTAGAGAGGCCATGCTTTCGGTCTTCGGTTCGAGGGACTGCTTGTGGGCAGGTACGAGGGATCGTTCATTGACGGCTTGCGGGACTCCAAGTACGATCTACACCGACATGTTCTTCCTCCGCTGCAACTCGTGGACGGTAACGATCATCCCAACCCGTTATGCATCTTCATATTAATCTTGGGTGATCGTAGGTGCGAATTTTTTTGTTTTCTACTACGTTTCCCAACAATACCTGGTCATAAGAATGATGGTCGTCGAACCAATTGGTGGTTTCCCACATTTGCCAGTGGAAGACAATCCTTTTGTTGTCTATAATTCTTTTCCAAAACACTATATCAACCTTAGCAAAAGAATTTTGCCCATTCGGACACCTCGATACACTAGCAGTGCAAAGGAAAATGGTAACGTCACTTCCAGGAGAGCTTGAATTAGCTTGTGTTGTTTCATATACATAGGCCGCTGTACTAGAGTAAACAAATTCATGAGAAAATAGTGGTGCAGGCTGTCCCAAAGTAAACCAACTCTTTCATTTTGTATAGGAGATATGATATTTCAAGCTGTATCCCAATACCAGGCCCAGTTCTTTTGCCAGATTCTCCCAGAATCCGACTCCTACCCAGATTCTCCCAGAATCTTTGAGCCCGATTTGTTTTACAACCCTATCTAGTTAGGGTCTAATTAGGTAGGATTGTAAAACAAAAGGGGGTCAAAGATTCTAGGAGAAGCTAGAGAGGGACAGATTCTAGGAGAATCCTGCAAAAGAACTGGGCCATGGTTCGCTCCGAACCTCACAGTCAATTCCACCTTGTGAGCTCACAAGCATGTCTTTATAAGAAAAAAGACTTGCTCCATTCACAATATTGACCCTCGATGGAGTGGACTGCACCAACTCCATGCCATCAGCAACAATTTTGTATGAGGAATGTTGACTAACCTCATCTGGACATGAATAAAGACCATATCGCTGCTAAAAATTATCATTGTCAAAATCCTCCTAGTCTGAAACTAGCTTTGCAGATACCTTCTCATCAATTTTTCCATCTGATTGTCCATCATACTTCCTAGTCCTGGATCCCAAGGCAACCCTGAATTGACAAGTAGATAATCTCTGATCAGAGAAGTAATACCCATTTCTTTTGCTTGCCCTTTCGTGATCTCGATGTTGCCGTTGACGAGGAACAATGCGATCACAGCCCAGGGGGTCACAGTCATTGCCGGGGTTAACGCAGAGGGAACCGACACCAATGTAGGCACACTCCAAAGGGTCAGGCATGCCACCATGGGGTCATCCTTATCGGTGTCGTGGTCGAGTCCAAGCTCATGAGCGACGTTGTCGACAAGCGTGGATGAAGGTAGTGTTGTGGACGAGGTGAGCGCCGACTCCTCGGGCGCGTCACAGCTTGGACACCCTGTCAAACAGGTGGTGGGCGTTTTAGCGGCATCGTTGGTGTTGTCGACTTCAAACACCTCGTCAATCACACTGAGCTCCAGGACGGCGTTGCGGGTGGTTGCGAATGGAGTTGGTGCTGTAGGTGCGGCGAGCTTGGACAGAGTCGCACTGATGGCGCCCATGGATGCCTCGAGTTGGAGGTCGTAGGCGGATGTAGCGGGCGCCTCGTCATGGCACACGACCGCGGCCAATGCTACAGCCCACTCCGCATAGTGAATGTCGCCGTAGAAGTAAGAGGGCTCCATCCCGTCGTCATCCAGCATGGTAATGGTGGTGTAGACCGGCGGGACGAGGTCGACGGCAAGGATGCAGCAGCCATCGTAGATAGCATGGCCATCCAGGGCATCTCGAGTTCGGGCCACCCTCCATTGAGACCGGAACTCGACATACGCCTCCACCCCATACATCCCGTCCACCACCCGCTGGTACGCGCAGGCAGATCACATATCCATCACCGGAGCGACTAAACAACTGGTGAACCGACTACACGGTGATCGCCTGACGAACGTCTCTGATCCGGGCGTGAAGAATGCCCTCGAGGCAGGCGGGTTTGTGGCTTGGCATCGGCTCTGATGCCAATTGCGAAGAACTCTCTACGAATTCTACTCAATCACCATGAATCAGAGTACAAGCTTGCATTGCAAGAGGAGGAACCAGAGGAAGGGAGGAGACAAGAGGAGGAAGATGAGCTACAGGGAGAGAGGAACTCGCACCCGCCGAAGCCCATCCGCCCAAGCCGGCTTCCGCGTAGATCCCTCCCCTGGTATTTGTACTCTCTTGTGTCTTGTGGCTTTGGGCTGGGCTAGATACTGGTTGGAGTCCCAGGTAGCTGACATAATTTTGAGGGCAGGATGGTCTTTTCTTCAAAGTACTTAGTTAACTCTGGTAAGTTTTTTTTTTTTAAGAGAAGAGAACTCCGGGAAGTGGTCTGTGTACGATATGAGGGGCTAGTAGAGGGAAGAAGTCAACGTTTTGCACCTGAGCGCTCACCTGGGCCGGCCCATTTTGTGGGTACACGCCGCTTTCAACGGCGAGAAAAATCACAAGATAAAAAATGAGGGCGATGGGTATCGAAACAGAGAATTTCAGTTTATGTGCATGCTGTGCTAACCACTAGGACTGTCAATCTGCTGTGTCACACTTCTAGCGCAAATCATTAATTAAGAAACTAAAGGTGGCGGCAAAATTTTAAACATCACAACAGTCAACCACGTCATTGGACACTATACTAAGTGGAATTTGGTGTCCAAAAAGGTAGCCCCGCTATATGAACCATAAGCCACGAAATTATTTCAAAAAAATCGGACCTCATTTTCTTATTGGAAAAAGTAAATATTTTTAGAAACTCGGTCATTTAAAAATTTGTGATAATTTCAAAAGAACTAGAAGATTTTGTGAGAACGTGAACGTTTTTTGGGAATCATAAAAGGAACAAAACTGAAAACAATAACATTTTTTGGAATAGGGAACAAATCTTTGTGAAATGCGAACATTTTCAAATTTGTGATTTAAAAAACTATAACATTTTGTTTGAAACACGAGACTCTCAAACATTTGTTTTACAAAGGAAAAAACATTGAAAAGGAGAACATTTGTTGAAACAAGTAACTAAACTGAAAACACGAACAATTTTCAAAATTATGATGAATCGTTTCAAAGTGTGAACATTTTTTTAAAATCCCCAACATTTATTGAATTTGCGAACAACTATCGAAATCAAGAATATTTTTTGTGCTTGGGAACAAATTTTCTAACCTCATCGTCTTGATTACACTGCTTGCCATCCGACTACGACCGCTTTGTGATATTTAAAAGCAGGAAATGTATAAGGGTCAACCACGAAAATTTTCCAGCAGTTGGGCATGCGCAACGTTGTCCCCCATGCAAAATATGAACAAATTCGAACAACAAACGCACATTACGTCACGTCTGGCCTGTGTTTTATAGTTTTTCATTGAAAAAACCATAGAAAAGGCATATAATGTCTGAGACCAACGAAACTTGGCATGCGAGATGTCCAAGATAATGCCAATGTGTGAGAAAAAATTGGATGCCTTCGGAGGAGGTGGAGAGTTGCACTTTCAGCCTACCCGAACGCACCAGGCTGTACACGGTATGTTCGGTTGCAAGCATGGAATGACACCAATTTTTGCCAGCAGTTGGGCATGCCCAAGGTTCTCCCCCGCACAAAGTTTGAACGAATTTGGATACCGAATGCATGTTGCGTCACGTCCGGCCTACATTTTAGGGTTTTTCCACCGGGAAACCCCTAGAAAAAGCATAGAATGTCTGAAACTAACAAAACATGGCATGCATGCTATCCATGGTAATGCCAATGTGAGGAAAAAATTTGGTGCGTTCGGAGGAGCTGAAAAAATGGTTCAAGACTTGCCCTTCCAGCGTACCCAAACGTACAAGGTTTGTACAAGGTGTGTTTGGTTGCAAGCATGATATGACACCAAATTTTGTCAGCGGGTTGGGCATGCCCAAGTTTGTCCGTCATGAAAAAATTGAACGAATTCGGACACCGAACAAACATTGCGTCTCGTCCGGCCTGTGTTTTAGAGTTTTTTCACAGGAAAAACCTAGAAAAAGCATAGAATGTCATAAACCAACAAAACTTGGCGTGCATGCTGGCGATGGTGATGCCAAGATGTGGAAACAATTTGGGTGCGTCCGAAGGAGGTGAAAAGAAAGTGGTTCCAGACTTGCCCTTCCGGTCTACCCGGACGTACCAGATTATACACACTGTGTTCAGTTGCAACCATGAAATGACACCAAATTTTGCCAGCGGTTGGGCATGCCCAAGCCCCCCCCCCCCCCCCGCACGCAAAATTTGAATGAACTCAGATACCGAACGCACGTTGTGTCACGTCCGACTAGTGTTTAGGATTTTTCCGATGGGAAAACCTAGAAAATGCATGAAATGTCGAAGACCAACGAAACTTGGCATGCATGCTGGGCATGGTGATGCCAAGGTGTGGAAATAAATTGGGTGCATTTGGAGGAGGTAAAAAAAAAGGGGGTTCGAAACATGCCCTTGTAGACGATGTGTTTGGTTACAAGCATGAAACTGAAAAAGTTCCATGTGCTCATGACTTTTTTCTAAGAAAATCACAAATTTGAAATAAAATCGTAGACTGAAAAAAGTTCATGAATTTGAAATAAAATTGCAGACTCGGAAAAAATCATGAATTTGAAAAAAGTCATGATTTTGGGAAAAGTTCATTAAAAAACAAATCATAAATATTAAAAAGTTAAAAGAATTTTAAAAAGTTCTGTGAATTAAGAAAAAAAATAAAAATAGAAAGAAATAAGGAACATGAAAAATAAATAAAAAACAAAGAACAAGGGCTAAACTGAAGAAAATCAGGTGGGAAACACATGCTTTTTTTATTAGCGTTAAATTCGGATAAGAAGTAGGAAAGAAGTTCAGTGTCAAGACAATTGAAGTATCCCAGTGGTTAGCGGCCGCACTAATAGAGGATGACAGTCTCTGTTCGAATTCCACGAAGCACAGCTTCTATTTTTTTAGTTTATAATACTGAAAAGAAAGAAGAAAAAACGTGAATGGGCCAGGCCCGTCTAAGGAGCAACTAACACTGTATTGACGCCTAGGCTAACGTACGGCCGTATATATCCAGTGGTGTATGGTACGTCAAAGGTCAATATTGCCCTTTATACCTTTTGTGAGGGGGGGTCTACCGAAGCGCTTCTCTTTATTTCCAATAAATGATGATCTATGGTATCGTGGAACGATGTTTGTGTTGTTTGTAGATTCCAGTTGTCTGCAAAACTAGTATTGCGGACTGATAGACGCTGGTTCTGTTTATTGCTGGTTGTTGTGCTTTCATGCACACAGCAGTTTTCTGATGATCTTGTTGCTCGTAGTTCTTATAAATGTGTAGAAGAAAATATATCAGCTTCTGTCAAAGGAAATCCGGAAGTTTTTTCGCAGGAACATAGTGCTCATTCCCTTGTATGTTGTTACATGGTCTACCAAATACCAATATTGATAAAATAAAATCAAGCGGACAATCAATACCAAATAAACAGTGCAGATCTTCTTTATATTGGATTCCTTGTCAATGCAGAACTTGTCTCCAGAGTCGAAAGCTCTTACAGTTTACAAGTATACCACATGATGTAGTCAAAGAAAACAAGTATTGTAACTCGACTCACTTAATATATTTGTAAGTTATACTTTGACGAGATGTGGCCAATGGGAATCGTCATATACAGCCGGCAACAATCGTTCTGCAGCTGCAGAGAAATTTACCAACGGTTAAATTAATAACCTGTGCAGACAAGATGTTCAGAGTAATATGTTTGACTATGCAATCATCTCCCTTTTTTCCCCTAGTGACAGACTAAAAGAGAGGCTTATGGGAGGAATAACGAGGCTGTTGAACGAGTAAAACAGTGTAACATACAGAAACGCTAAGAGGTAGAACAAATTAATCAGTGACGACTTGATGGTGCCATAGCTCTTTTTTTTTGTAAGTGATGGTGCTATCCCTCAAGTAGTTTCCACTGGCGTGTAATACCGTGGAATGTTGAACTTGATGATCCTATTCATGTGTTTGATTTGGATTTAGTGCCTTTGTTTCTGACTTTTATGCTGGTGTGGAGATCTTGACAAAATTTTGACTGCCCTACACTTGGAGATGTTGTATTCTAAACAATCTCTAAGGGGATAAGTTCATGGTTTGGATTTGACTCAAATAGGCCTTATCTACACTGCTGTTTATTCCATCATAATTTTTTTACATGGTCTACCAATATTTATATGATAAATTTGCAAAGTTGATGATAGCCAAGGCAACTCTAACATGAACTTGCACCGCAGCACAATTTACATGCTGCCTATGTTCCCGTACCAAATATATGTGCCAATTTGCGCAAAAAGAATAAAAAAGATGTTTCTTCTGAAGGCATCTCTTGAAGCCAACCATGCCAAAATATCTGAAAGTCTGCTGCTGACTCAAAAAAATCAGGGAACAAAAGATTTTCTTCTGTCATAATATTTCCTGAAGGCAGCTGGTGGTATCTGGAGCGTGCCATGTTGTTCACAGGCACCTGAAAAGAAGTATCCGTCTGCTTGCATGCCTTGTCGCTGCCTGCGACCAGTTTGACATATATGATGAGCAGTGTTCCCATATACTCCCTCCGTTTTAAAATAGATGACCCAACTTTATACTAAAGTTAGTACAAAATTGGGTCATCTATTTTGGAACGGAGGGAGTATATTAGACCAAGATTATGTATGATGAGCAAATGTTCAGACTGACAAACGAATGGCCACTTGCCAAGGGCGATTGTTCCAGATGTTGGTCACTTGTTACAAACTGCCGTGATCCAACACAGATCGTAAAGCAAAGTTTCAGCCTTTGAGAACCCCATCAATCCCATTCGATTGGGTTAATGACGCCGTTTCAGGAAACTGCATGTCCTCCAAGCAACCAAGAACAGACGTCAATGATAATAACTCTGGTGTATTTGACTTGTTCACCTGTGTGCTGACCCAATCAGATAACTATTGTGTACAACACCGGGTATATATATATCTGCCTGCTTCAACTGTTTTGCCAGTAACCCAAGTTGAATGGAAAAGGGGGATGTTCTTACTCACCAATCACCACATCTATTTATGTTTGACTTTAGGCCATATTTAAACTGAACCACGCCGTGGTCGAGAGATCAGAGCAACATGCAAAGAGAGGGGTGAACTTTTAAAATATGCAGGCAAATCGAGAAAGTAGATTCTACACTAATCATTTCCTTTTTCCGTTTGTTGTTGCCAAAATATTACTAGCCTTTCTCCCCATTATTTGTAATTAATTCTAAATAAAGGGCTTTACTAACATCTACTCTATACACTAGTAGAAAAAGGGGCAAATCTGAGACACATTAGTGCCGGTTTGATTTTGAGCCGGCACTAATGTGTCCATTAGTGCCGGTTCCAACGGCTAGCCGGCCGTTCTCATTAGTACCGGTTTGTGGCGAATCTTTAGCACCGGTTCGTGTCACGAACCGGTACTAAAGAGAGTGGTGGCAGGGTGTTGTCAGTCTGGGGCCCGTCCAACACCTTTAGTACCGGTTCGTGGCACGAACCGGTACTAAATATCGACGTACATAAATCCTTCGTCCATCCGAGCCACTTTGTTCATCCCCTTTCCCCTCAATTCCTCTGTTCTTCCCCTCTCTTCCTCGAGCTCCTCACAAATTTTGCCCAAAATTTGTCAAGATTTGAAGGCCCCCATCCATTCAAATGATCACAAAGGTTAGCAGCTTTGTCCTTTCAACTCTCATTGCTAGATTAGCTCTTGCAATGCTTTGTATAGTGATTAATTTGGGAGGAATTATAATTTGCTAGTATTTGATTTATATGCAATTTGAGGTCAAAAGTAACACTTAGTTTGCATATGTAGGTGTGGTTTACTTAGTGCCTTCTAAATCTCCATCGTAACCACCGTCGATCGCCCGCACCGTCCCGTCGCCGGCACCACCTTGTGGTGAGGCTCTTGTTCATGAATGTTTTACATTACCAAATTGATGTTTGTGTGATTTGGATATATAGTTACTCGTATAATTATCTTACCCGTACGTTGTTTGTTATACATAGTGCCATGGTTTTGATATCCGTCCCCGTCGGCCCTCGTCCTTGTTATGATTCGGATGTGGTATATTCTTTTTTAAAACTAGTTGTTGCATTTCGTGTTTATGAAAAATTATGCCCATCAAGTTGACATAGATATTTTTATCTAGGAGGTATGTGAACCGGAAATTCCAACCGACCCTATTGTCGAGAGGTTAAATTTAGTTGAAAGAGAAAACGAGTATTTGAAAGAAAAATTGAAAAGAATTAAGGGGGAGAAGATGGAATTGGAGTTGCATGTTGCCGATGTCGTAGATGATCACAAGATCAAGATGGAGAAAATGAGGTTGAAGATTAGAAAGATTAGAAAATATGCCATTGATAGTGTGGCTTGGTATCATTATGCTGTTGGATCAATTGTTACCTTAGTTGCGATCTTGATCGCATTTGTTGTTGCATTTAAATTCTTTATCTAGAGAGTTATTTGTATGTTGCATTTAATTAAGTGATGTATATGAACTTTATGTATGAACTTGTATTAATTTGGCCTATTCGGTGTTGTGTAATGAAGATGAGCCGACAATGGATGTATGATGACCGATGCTCTCCCGAGTTCATTAATGGCGTGCATACTTTTCTGCTTGCCGCTGAGGCAAACAAGCGGGCGGGTGGTTTTATGCCTTGTCCATGTGTTGGCTGTAAGAATGGTCACAATTACTCTATGTCAAGAACCATTCACGTCCACATATTTGAGTCCGGTTTCATGCCCCACTATAATGTTTGGACCAAGCATGGAGAAAGAGGGGTTATGATGAAAGACAATGAAGAAGAAGAGGACGAGATGGCTATCCTGGCCATGGGTTCCCTGAATATGATGATACAACAATGGGGGAAGAAGCTGAGTCGGCACTGCGGGAAGAAGCTGAAGAAGAGGCATCAGATGAGCCCCCTGATGATCTAGGTCGGGTCATTGCCGATGCAAAGAGAAACTGCGCAAGTGATCTGGAGAGGACGAAATTGCAGCGCATGTTAGAGGATCACAAGAAATTGTTGTACCCGAATTGCGAAGATGACGAAAAAAAGTTGGGCACCACACTTGAATTGCTGCAATGGAAGGCAGAGAATGGTGTATCTGACAAGGGATTTGGAAAGTTGCTGGTAATGATAAAGAATATACTTACAAAGGACAACGAATTGCCCGAGAGTACGTAAGAAGCAAAGAAGGTTGTCTTCCCTCTAGGGTTAGAGGTGCAGAAGATACATGCATGCTCTAATGACTGCATCCTCTACCGCAGTGAGTACGAGGATTTGAACGCTTGCCCGGTATGCGGTGCATTGCGTTATAAGATCAGTCGCGATGACCTTGGTGATGTCGAGGGCGAGCCCCCCAGGAAGAAGATTCCTGCCAAGGTGATGTGGTATGCTCCTATAATACCACGGTTGAAACGTTTGTTCCAAAACAAAGAGCATGCGAAGGCGATGCGGTGGCACGCAGAAGACCATAAGAAAGACGGAAAGTTGAGAGTACCCGCTGACGGTTCGCAGTGGAGAAAAATCGAGAGAAAGTATTGGGAGGAGTTTGCAGGTGACCCAAGGAATGTATGGTTTGGTCTAAGCGCAGATGGCATTAATCCTTTTGGGGAGCAGAGCAGCAACCATAGCACGTGGCCTGTGACTCTATGTTTGTATAACCTTCCTCATTGGTTGTGCATGAAGCGGAAGTTCATTATGATGCCAGTGCTCATCCAAGGCCCTAAGCAACCCAGCAACGACATTGATGTGTACCTTTGCGAAGAGATTAACGTTTTGGGTCCTGTATTTCTACACAATATGTTCCCCTTTGAGAGGTTCATGGGAGTCTTGAAGAAATATGTTCATAACCATGCTAGGGCAGAAGGAAGCATCTCGAAGGGCCATGAAAATGAGGAGGTCATTGAGTTTTGTATTGACTTTATTCCTGACCTTAAGTCGATTGGTGTTCCTGAATCGCGGCATAAGGGCAGACTGGATAGAAAAGGCACGCTAGGAGGGGATCAAATAATATGTATGGACGGACATTCTCTCACTGAAGCACACTACACAGTTCTACAGAATTCCGCCTTGGTGGCTCCGTACATGGAGGAAGACAAGAATTTTCTACACTCCAAACACGCAGAGAAGTCTGACGATTGGACTACACGTGAACAAACAAGGACTTTCGCCGGTTGGTTGCAGAACGTGCCATACATGATGGAGATATTCAAGATGACCTGTACTCGTTGTCCCAGTTACCATCTTCGAATATAATGACTTTCAAAGGGTACCAGATAAATGGGAATATATTTTACACGATCGCCCAAGATAAGAAGAGCACCAACCAAAACAGTGGTGTCCGCTTTGATGCAACAACCAACATAGGAAAGGAAACATATTATGGTTACATAGTGGACATATAGGAACTTAACTATGGAGGTGATTTGAAGGTCCCTTTGTTTCGATGCCAATGGGTCAATATTACACGAGGCGGGGTAACGGAAGACCCGCAGTACAGAATGACAACAGTGGATCTCAACAATCTTACGTATACAGACGAACAATTCGTCCTAGCCAATGATGTGGCGCGGGTTTTTTATGTGAAAGACATGTCTACCAGGCCAAGAAAAAGAAAAGATAAGAAAGCGAATGGATCACACGAAGAGCCAAAGCGCCACATAGTTCTTTCAGGAAAAAGAAACATCGTGGGAGTGGATGACAAGACAGACATGTCTGAAGATTATGAAAAGTTTGATGAAATTCCTCCATTCACATTGACCCGAGCATCCAGTTAAATGATGAAGATTTTCCATGGCTACGGTGCAAAGGGACACACGCGAAGAAAAAGTTTCACACCCAAAGATCTGGGATGTGATCGGCTTCACTATCATCACTTTCTTCTGTGTTTCACACTCAGGAGGGAATCTCTATAATAGTTAGGGTAGTTATGTGTTTTGGCATTTGAAACGCGAAGAAATTTTATGTGCAAACAAAAGTAGAGAGGGTTACGGCAAAAACTGGATGCACTTCGTGTATAAAATGGACAATCTCTTTCGAAGTATCAGGGTTTCCGACGAAAACTCAACTGTTACAAAGGCATTTCATTTTTTAACCTAAGCATTACCAAATTGAACATAATGATAAAACACACTAATATTAAACATAAGAAAAACGAATCACTGAAAAATCTTTTTTCAAAGTTAACTTATTCACAAACTAGTGATTCACACAAATTTCAAATAATTCAAAATTTAAACTATTCAAATTTGAAAACTACCGACACTAACAGAAAGTTTGTAATTTTTTGTACCTAAAGCAAAAATATTCACAAATAAACTCTAAATACAGCAAAAAACAACTCAAAAATAAATAAAACAAAAATAAATAAAGCGAAAAGAATTAAGAAAATAAAAAAGCCCACCTACTGGGCCAAAGCGGCCTGCATACGACTAGGAACCCAACCTTTTGTTGGGCCAGGATGCAGGCCCGCAAAGACCCAGTAGGCCCACTAGGCAGAAGTGAACAGGTAGGCCCAGTAGGCCTGCTTAGGAGAGGAGCTCGAGAGAGCTACCGACTGGGGCTTATAAACCAGTGCGGTAGCCCCTTGGCTAGCGAGGTGGGACTAAACTTGCACACCGCCAGCGCACCCCCTTTAGTACCGTGTGGTGGCTCCAACCGGTACTAAAGGGTGGGTCTTTAGTATCGGTTGGTGCCATGACCCGATACTAAAGGGGGTGCGCTTCCCGCCGCTTGGCCTGGCTAAAACAGACCTTTAGTACCGGTTGGTGGCTCCAACCGGTACTAAAGGTCGATCCTATACATACAACACTTGAAAAAAAATTCAGTTTCCCTCAGTTTCCTCCCTACGTCGCGCCGCCCTGCCCCGGTCGACGCTGTCCCCGTGGACGTCGCCGCCCCCGCCCCTCGTCGCCGACCCCGGCCGTGCCCGCCCCTCGTCGCCGTCCCCGTCCCCGTCGTCCCCGCCGTCCCCGTCGCCGCGCCCCGGCCGCCCCGTCGTCGCCGCCCCGTCCCTTCGCCCCGTCGTCGCCGCCCCGTCGTCACCTCGCCAGTGAGCTCGCCCCGGCCGCCTTGTCCAGTTCCAAACACACACACTACATACACACACACACTACACACACAACTGATATAAATATTTAGTTATAGAAATATTTATAGAAATGTTAGCAATTTTTCTGTTTTTCTGTTATATAAATATTAGAAATGTTAGTTATATAGAAATGTTATAAATGTTTTCTGTTTTTTAGTTATAAAAAATTTATAGAAATGTTAGCAATTTTTCTATTTTTTAGTTATATAAATATTAAAATTGTTATAGAAATGTTAGTTATATAATCAGGAAATTTTAGAATTAGTTTTAGTTAGATGAATTAGATTAATGTCAAATTGTTAGAATTTGCATATATATAGAATTTTAGTTATCACAATCAAATCATTTAAAAAATGTTACTTTTTGCGGGCATATAGTATTTATTCTCGATGATATGCCCGGCCCGCATCCTCGCCGTCGACCCGTTCGCGACGACGTCCTGCTTCAGAGGACCCATGTCCAGGACTGGGCTCCGCCGGGCTGGCACTGGGAGGTGCTACCTGGAGGGGCGCGCCGCTTAGTGAGGAACCCGACCTCGAGTCCCGTTGTCGACCCTGATGTCCTTTGGTGGCGTTCGCGTGGGCCACATTCGGTGCAGAGGGAGCCGACGCCGCCGGAGGTGGTGCGTCGCCGTGTCAGGGAGGAGGACGAGCATGTCCATCGCTATATGGCTGCTATGGACGTCAGGTTCTCCAATACATGGCAGGTTCTTGGGGCAGATGACCGGAGATATGATCCTGTGACGGTTCCTTCTCTTTGGGTGTCCACCGCCCGTGCCCCAGGGACCGCGAGTGGCCTAGATTCTTCTGTAGTACTCGATCTTTATTAGGTACCTAGCCAGTGATGTATTCGATATATAATATTTGAGACGATGTATTCGAGATTATATATATTAAGACGATGATGTATTCGAGATTATATATATTAAGACGATGTATTCGAGATTCAGTTTTTCCTTATTGATTGCATCCATGCATTGTAATTTGAATACTAATTAAATTATTTTATATATTTCTTCTATATTAGTTATGTAAAAGCTATGGCGGACAATACCGGCAGAGAGAGAGAAGAAGAATTGTTCGACATCATACGCAGCCCTCACAGGCTAGATGATCTGAATGAAGCAGATGACGGCTCCCAATATCTGAACAATACCGGAGAGGGTGATGAAAAGATATTCGATCTCGACGACCGAACTGATGAAGTCATGAACTATGATTATTATGATGACACATACAATGTTTGTGATGACACAGACAATGCTGATCTTCAAATAACAAAGACTACCGGCGAGGTATATTTATATAAGCAGGCATCATGGTGATCATCACATGTTTTTTTATTGAAGATATATTAACGAATCGATCATTCTTCTTTCAGCCCTCTGGATCGAGCAAATCTGCTTCTACAGACAGCAGGACAAAGCGAGGCCCAGGCAGATTGTTGAAGGATGGTGTAAAGTACAACATCGAATCCATCAAACCTAGTGGTGAACCCCTCACGCCTAAGAACATTGCGAACAAGTGGACTCGTCAGTGCGGAGTTCTTGTGAAGGACAAACTCCCGATCTCCATTCAAGAATGGAAAGAGCCAAAGACTAAACGTCCAGGTGTTACTTGGGTCGACGACAGAGCCAAAAAAGTCCTTTGGAAATCTCTGATGGAACATTTCACCCTACCAGATCATTTCACTGAAGCAGATGTGGAGAAAGTCAAGGGCGCTGCTCTTAAGAAGATGGCAATTGCATTCAACACCCACAAGAAAACTGTATGGGCCAACTACCTCGCTGCAGAAAGGAAGACTCCAAAATTCACGGGAACATTGGAGAAGCAAAGAGAGCACCGGGACGATTTCGTGACCTTCAAGGATTCAGAATTAGCTAAGGAACGGTCGATAAAAAACAAGGCAAATGCCGCAAAAAAGACGCAGTTCCATAGGCTGGGTCCAGGTGGCTACGCGGTGGGAATGCCTAAGTGGGATAAGTCTGACCAAGAGATGGAGGATGCAGCGGTCACTCCGGTTACTAAGAGCTGGCCCCCCAGGTGCAGAACTTGGTTCTATGCGCATGGGGGGCGTTGGACCCGAAGACAGGCCTAGTTTCGAAGAAGGCAAGTCTAAAAGGAGCCGAACAAAAGATAATTGATGCAATAGAAGAAGCTCGAAAGGGGGTGTTCACGCCCAACAGAGAGAACGACGAGCTTACGCGCGCCCTGGGAAATCCTGAACACCCGGGAAGAACACGAGGCAAGGGCGTTATTCCCTGGTATGAGGTCTTTTTAGAATGGAACGAGGACTACAGGACCCGTGCAAGAAGGATGATGGAGGAGGAGAAGAAAAGGAAGCTGGAGGAGGAGAAGAGGAAGCAGGACGCAGAACGCCTTCAAGGCCTAGAAGCAAGGCACGCGGACTTGGCAATCAAATTCCAGCAGCAGCAGATCGACTCACTTAGCCAGGAAAGGGGGTCTCAGTAGCGGCAGCAGCAAGCGGATGATCGTCCAGCATTGGATAGCACCGTCCCATCCATGCCGAGAAGCAGCGTTGGTTCTGCCCCAGGTGACACACTGCTGGATACATACCCTGTGGATGACATTATAGAGAACACTAACTGTGAGCTACACTCCAAAATGAAGAACATATCCATGAAGGTGGCGGACGGCGTTGCTTTTCCAGTTACCCCCGAAGCAACCTTCCATTGCATCCCGATTCCAGAGGGCTATGCTCGTGTCATGGTTGATGAAGTGGTGGACCCATATTCGGGGCTACAGCTTGACATTCCTGGAGGTGAAGACGAGCGCACACTGGGAGAGGCCATACATCGTATCATCCTATGGAGAAAGGATTGCATCATCTTTCGAAGTCCACCGACACCGCGTCGTCTGCCGACTCCGCCACCGAGTCAGCAGACTCCCGCTCCTCCAAGTCCACGAACGCGTGAGCCGACTCCTCCTCGAAGTCCGCCACCTCCTCCAAGTCCCCGAACGCGTGAGCTGACTCCTCCGGTTTCAAGTCCGGCACAGCGTCATGCCACTTCTCCGGTTTCAAGTCCGGCACCGTGTCAGGCCACACCTCCTGCTTCAAGTCCGGCACATCGTCAGGCCACTTCTCCTGGTCCAACTCAGCCACGTCAGCCGTCTCCGCCGTCTCAGCAATCGCAGAAGAGACATGCTGCAGCTATGGTGCGTAGCGGTACGAGTCGAGGTAGTTCAGGAAGTACAGGCGGAGACAAGCGATATAAATATGGTCCAAGCCTCGCTCCTCTTCCTCAGAGGCCTTACGACATGACTAAGGAGCAAAACGCAGCCATAGTGCAGGCCCAAGTGGACGCCCATTTTGGACCGAAACCGGCACCGCCGCCAAAGGAGAAAGTGCCTGAGAAAGTAATTGACCACTTCATTCATATGGCTAGAGAACCAGCTCCCAAGCCTGTTGACTCGGACTATGAGCGCCAAATCAGGAAACTACATCGAGAACGGCTAAAAAAGGAAGCGAGCTCGAGCTCGAGCCAACAAGCAGCGGGCAAAAAATGCGAGAAAACCGTTCACCAGCTGGGAGAACAGGCGGCGCAATCGATCCCCCCGCTTGTTGTGCCAACAACACATGAGAGGAGGCCGCGCGCCCAATATTATTGTGGGCAAACCGTTAAAGTTCCCCAGCTAGGCGATGTGGTAATAACGGAGGAGCATATAATGCAGGCTGAAATGCTCAAGATCTCTGTTGGACAACTCCTCGAAATTGAGCCCATGTCTCCGCTTAGAGAGGAGGAAATAAAATGGAAATATGCCCGGGCAAACCTTTGGTCGAGCCAGACAAGGTCAAGAACCTCCCAACGAGAATGTATGAATTGCATCAATGGTATATGAACATTATCAAGATTTCCAATCGAGAGTCCCTCATAGTGAATGTCAAGAAGGAGCATTACTACCATGAGAAAGCTCTGTGCGTTGAGTATTCAGAACTATTTCAGTTATACAATCAAGACGCACTCGACAAATCTCTCGTCAGTTGCTATTGTTTGTAAGTGATTTCTTTCTGTAATTTTTGATCAATCATTACATGTAATTATCCTCACTATATATTCTTTTCTGTGGTATTATATGCAGGATGAAGATGTATGAAATGAAAAAATCTGGACGCTATGGCATTGGGTTCATTGACCCAAATACCATTAATGAATACACATGAAATCTTGCAACTTCTAAAGCAGGTGTAGAGGAAAGCATGCTAGAGTTCTTGAAGTGCCTCAATACCAATGAAGATATACTACTTCCTTACAACTTCACGTGAGTTAATACAAATTCTGTTTTTGCTTACTAGCTAGCTAGATGTTAATAACTAAGTGTATACGGTTTACGATATATAGTTGATTAATTTTATGCACATGCCCGCTTAATTAAGACATGCAAACGTGTGCGCATGCAGTTTCCACTGGATCTTGTTAGTCATTAAAGTTGACAAAGCAACAGTTGAAGTACTCGACTCGCTACTTAAAGAAGATAAAGACTACACCATCATGAAGGGATAGTCAATAGGTAATTTCAATCATTATTAACTATATCTCGGCCTATTATTAGTTCGTCATTTCCTGATATGAACTATTTAATAACCCCTTTATTGATTTTCTTTGCCGGCGGGCAGGGCTTGGGCAAAGTTCATCAAGGTGACTCCAGGCAATTGGCCAAAAAAGTTGTTTTGGCATCGACCAAGGGTAAGTAATTAAGTAGTACTAGCTAGCTAGCCATCTCTTTAATTCTTGTTTCAATACCATTAATTAATTATCATGCTTGATTAATCATTATCTGATTCAATTTCATTCTCGTAAAGGCCCTGAAGCAGGCGTCGGGGAGTGATCTGCGTGCATTCTACGTTTGCAAGAACATTCGCATGATGGCGTCCGAAAGGAGCAGATCTCAAAGACAGGAATGGGTACGTTGTCAGAACTCTATTCACACCATTATCGATATCTTGTAACACAACTAATACACATGCATATTGATCTCCTTCTTAACAGTTCAGAGAGGTGCGGGATAAGCTCCTACCCGAGGAGCGCATACTAGCACTTCAAGAGGAAATAGCCGGTTTTTTGCTCGACCAGGTCATAGATCCCAAAGGAGAATACTATTACCCGCTACCGCCCCCATGAACCACTTGTCATCGTGCATGCTCCGAAGGCACCAAGGCAACATGTAGGAGAAATTGTATATGTATACATGTGTATGTGTGAATAGTTAATGGTGTTGGCTGTGAGACATTCGATGATATATATATATATATAATATATATATATATATATATGCGGTTCTACCTACAAGAAAATCTATTTATATATATGCATAACATGTACAATTTGTAGTATCGTGAAATACCAACAAACAAAAAAGAATTAAATGGAAAATAAAGCCAAATTGAAAACACAAAATTAAAGCAAAAATTAAAAAAAACACCCAAACATTTAGTACCGGTTGGTGTTACCGGTTGGTAACACCAACCGGTACTAAAGCCCTACGTGCACACAGACCTGTCTCGTGCCACATATTTGCACTTTAGCGCCGGTTCGTCGGTTCGTGACGAACCGGTACTAAAGGGGGGGACCTTTAGTCCCTACTCTTTAGTGCCGATTGGCGAACCGGCACTAAAGGCCGTCACGAACCGACACTAAAGGCCAGTTTTGCACTAGTGATATTCTACACTCTCGTGTGGTAGACTGCGGACAATTCATCTGTTGTAACATATCAATTCTTTTCTCTACAAGGGAACTCCAGAAATTCCGAAAGGAGCTTCTGCTACAAGGAGGTGCCTTCCCACGATGAAAATCAGGCAAGTAGGAGCGTAAGCACCAGCAAATTGAGCAGCATGATTCAAGCAGATTCCAAAGTAACGGTCAAATACTTCAGCCGATAGAAGAGCCAATTCTTGGAGAAGCACAGGGCATGGCTTGAAGGTAAACCTACTGCCCATCTGCATTTGCTAATGACTCTGTGAAGGCTAGAAATCGTTGTGTACTGTTTTTCTCAAGCTTAAAGATACATCCAACTTGCTTATGTTGCATATCGTACGCTACCAAGGTATCACCATGTCCACGTGAAAGCAGGAAAATGGTGTCACAATCTGGATGAATCCCAACAATCCTGTGCTTCTTCCCAGTCAAGCTCATAAGTTCATTGAATCTGGCAGTATGCTTTAGGACCAATTCTTTACTATCAGAATCCTGGAGGCACCAGAGTTCTATCCTAGAGATTTGCTTGTTATCATCGAAGGAAGGTATAGCATAGTGTAAGCACCCCTGAGATGATCCAATCGTACCAAATCCTCGGCCGTACGGCACACTGATGGTCTTACACACTTTCCCCTCCATGTCTAACCCCAACAACACATAATTGTTGATGACGTAATTAAGGTTGCCCATCACGTAGAGCAAGCCGTCAACAAAGACGCATCTACCACCGATAAACAGCGTACATTTCTCAGACATCCCACAATTCCTATGACGCCAGGCTCCTGTCCGGGAGGAGTAGATGTTCACCCGAGTAATGTAAGTTTCTAGATAGGTATGCTCAAAATTAAGAACATGGAAATGGGACGAGACCGCCAGGTCGAAAGCTAGACCGGTGGTACGGGTACGTCTGTTTGCCAGCTCCAGCAGTTGAGGTTGAGGGGGCAGCTCAAACCACCTCCTGGTGACGGGATTGCACACGACCAAATGGGAATCGTCCTTGTTGTTGTAGCGGCGGTAGAGAAGGAGGCCATTGCAGGCGTCCACCTGGGTGATGCCACTGTACTTGTTTGGCTGTAGGTAAGGGAGGGGAGGGTCAAACGGGATTGCCGCGCCGGAGACGCTGGCAAAGTGGTGGTGTCGCCCGTTGTTGCTGATGGCCGTGTAGAGGAAGCCGGCGAGGGCCTGGGGAAACTTATTGCGGTTGGCGGGGTCGACGAGGAGGTCACGCCAGAGTACAGAGACACACTTGAAGCGATGGACGGATCTCGCAGGGAGACAACAGAGGACTCCAGGATGAGGTCGTCGGTGAGCAGGCTGGCCACCGTCACCCCCGGATGGCTGCCCAGCCTCAGCTTGGTGTTCCTCCAGAAGATTTCCCCTTCTCCGTCTCCTCCATGGAGTGGATGCGGAAGGGCCTATGCAGGGGATAGATCTACAAATGGATAGAGGAAATCATTGATCTGGCTAATGAAAATCAACCCAGGTGGTGGTGACCTCGCTGTGGTGAGTCGGGAAAGATAGTACCTTCTTTTAGGGCGGCGATGGTTGATGGGGACGCCACCAGCGGAGCTTCGCTTCTCGGAGGACAACACAGCAGTCGTGGAGCTACAAACAAATTGTTGGGCGGGGCAAGCTAAGAATAATACGGAAATTTGAAATTCTGAATCATTGTCATTATAATAAGTAAACAAAAGAAGCTATACCAAAACACAGTTTCCCCGTTAGACTATTTTAGTTCGCCATTACAAAAGCTTGGAGATATCGGACCAGAGACTGAAGTGAGTGGAATTTTATGTCAAAATGTAAAGAAACATACTTTGCGTAAACTGTAAACAATAATGGTTCTGCATAAAAGGTACAACAGCAAGATCTTCAGTTGTTTATTTATGCTGCCACAATACACATACGAATAGACAATAGCCTAACTGAAAGAAATTGGGAATGGATCAAAAAATTACCTGTGCAATTTGCAGAGATTCAAGAAAAGTTGGAGAGGATCGGATTCAGAGGAGCTGCAGCGCCGGCTTGCCGCTGCTAACTGCGTGTGGTTGCGTGGCCGCGTGGCGTGGGGTCGTGGGTCGGCCGAATCGCCGTCGTCGTGCTGCTGTGTGCCGGTGAGCGGCAGACGATGTGTGCCGCTTGCCGGTGGCGGCGCCGCGGGCGGCGGCTGCTGTGCGCTGTGTGTCGATCCGTCGGGCGCGATTTGGCTGCCAGTTTTTTTTTTCCTGGGTGCCGGGCTACTGTGTGTTGGGTGTGCTGGTCAGATGCTGTGGGCTGGGCCTAGGTAAATTTGGTGCTCCAGCGCTGGGCCGCTGGCTGGGCTACGGTCAGGTCGGCCCTCACGCAGCTCCTCCAGTGTTTCTCAAAAAAAAAAACGTAGCTCCGCCAGTGAACGCACCGTGTCATTCTGTCTCTTCCAATCTTTCCCTACTAATAAAGCACGGAGTGCTTCTGCCCGTCCGTCGTCAACTTTTACAGAAAACACCCTGATTTTACTGATAATCAACCCGCAATCCTATTATCCAGTCAACCTGAACCGGTACGGGCAACAGAAAAGAAAAAAAACACCCGAGACCCACGACCTTGCCTCCCATCCATCCATCGCGCGCCGCAACCGCCGGCCACCACCCATCCGGCGCGCGCCGCCGCCGGCCGCTCCTTCCGCCGCGCGCCGCCGTCGCCGGGCCCACCCTCAAGTAAAGGGAACCAAACAAATTTCCTACAGAGGAGAAGGGAACAGAACAAATTTCATCCGAGGAGAAGGGAAAAGAACGAAATTTCCTCCGTAATGTGGAAGAGGGAGCAAAGGAAAGTGAAATGGAATGTGAAGGAGGATAAACTCCCAAGTGGAACAAGCCGAACGCATCGATCTCCCTAAGATAGAGTGGTCGTGGTTGCCTTGGCGCTCGCGAGCTAGCAACTTCGGAGCAGAGGAAGAGAGGGGGGGCCATCGGCCCAGGCGCTGCGGTCGGGAACAAGGACGAGTCCAGCAGCTACAAGGAGATGACCGTGTCGCTCCTCACCGGCACCGGGAAGTTCAACATCAGCGACTTCGTGCCGGCGCTGTCGTGGCTAGACCTGCAGGGAGTGCAGGCCAAGCTGCGCCGAGTGCACCGCCAGTTCGACGGGCTCAACACGAAGCTGCTGGTGCCTGGTGGAGCACGCGGCAACGGACGAAGAGCGCGCCTGGGAGGAGGGCCGGTTGGACTTCGTGGACATGCTTCGGTTGGTGGCTTGGAGCAGGCCGGGGCGAGGCGGAAAACGCGAGTGCCGAGCAGAGGACGAAGCAAGGATGAGCGGCGCGGGATCGGCCGGACCTCTGGGGGGCGTGTCGCAGGTGGCGGAGGCTGTGGGCGGGGCCGTCCGAATCAGATTGGAGGCGAGGCTGCTGGCCGGATCCGGAGCGGGCCGGCGACTGGGGCAGGACGGCCAGATCAGACCCATGGCAGAGGAGCTTCCATGGCGCCTATGGGTTCCTCACTGATAAAGGGTGATGCCCTGGCTCTGGCCACCCACCACGGCCGCGCGCACTCCAGGAGAGTGGAGTGCATCGTCGGCACAACACATGTAGAAGAGGAGGAGCAACACTGGGTGATAGTGGCTGGAGAAGAGGAGGAGTAGCGCTGAGTGAGAAGAAGGAGTGGCGATGTGGATAAGGCAAGCAGATGGGTAGATGGATGAGAAGGAGTGGCGCTGGCCGGTCGGTGCTTTTCTTTAATAACGAAACAAATGGAATTGGTCTTGTACCGGCCAGAAGCTACTGGATGCATGCGCTAGCATCAATTACAATTTTTTATTTTCCGGAAGAGCGACGATTATTACTTGCTGTTGTTTATTGTTACTTGATGATGTTTGTTGTTACATTATATGTACGCTCTTCTTTCGAAAGAAGTGTCATAAATTTAGTACAACTTTGTATTATAGTTAATACAAAATTAAGACACTTATTTTAGAGTGGAGAGAGTATAATAATTAAAAGTGAGTAAAATATTAGAAAGAAATATTTCTTAAGGGAGAAGATATTTGAAGCTTAGCGGTGCTTGCTGTCCATGGAGATATTCCTCAAATCTGGATGCCATGGGTGAGACAGGGTGGAGAGACGGAGGGATGAAGAATAGAGAGAGTGCGACAACGGTGCATCTTGCTCGCGTCCTGTTTCACTTAGCACGACTGCTGGGAAGGGGGAGCACTACCCTCCGTTGTACCATCTATCCCGCAGTTCTGCGTACCCTAATCCTGATCCCCATCGAGGCCCGACGATAATGTCCAGGTAAGTGGTCTTGTTGACGTGGAGGGTGTGCCGCTACTGCTAGCGGCAACGTGTCAACAAAGAACGGCAAGCATTGTAAATACTTTACTTTCCGTCCATCATATTTTTAAAGTGGGAAAGCATGAATATGAATCAATGTTAATAGGGATTGCGAGATATAGGAATTAATATATGATCTATTTGAAACTGTTACAAGTAAGCGAATGATGCACAATTACTTTCGCATCGAAGGAGTAGCCGATGATCTATCGGATCGATAAATGTTTAGATATTTTAATTATTTTTACACGGGGTTGTTAAATAACAACAACTTATTACACATAATTAAATTTTTTTAGAGGGAGTTGAAGAAGTAGGTTATATTGGTAGAGAAAAAGATTACGAGCTTTTGGAATACAATAAGATCTTCATAAAGTGGATCCTTACGAGTCTTACAACTATTATAATTGGAAAATCTTATTATTCACTGTGACAGGTAAACTTTTAAATATCACATGAACACTCAGATTTACTTTATACCCGTTGCAACGCACGGGCATTTTTCCTATTGTCTCAAAAAAATAATTGTCTCGAAAAAATCCAGTCTCTTCAAAGCTTTCGGGCAAGAGGCGCCACCCAACCGGACAGTGTTGAAGGCCACCTTATCTGGACTAGATTAAAATCAATACGAGCAGTGGCACTGAAGTTCATTTTCTGAAGAGGTGGTGGCATGATTTCTCATCTTCACTTTTCGAGGGCATGATGTAAGGCATTGTCGGCAGTAACCAATCCTCTGATTGTCGAGTTGTTGTCATGTCGTCCTCTCCAGCGCGCCGGCGCGGCTTCCCACTAGCATGCGCTGGCCTCCTTCCCTGCCCACCAACTAGTAGTTCGCGACCTTCTCTTTAAGCTGAAATAACAATTGGTACTACACCCTTAGCAATTTTTAGGGTAAAGCATAGCTTCATAGATCAACACTGACCTGTCACATCGCTAAAATGCACAAACAACCACTTGGGGTGGTATAATCGAATCCCTACACATACTATCATTCGGTAAACATAATCTACCAATCCTAGCTAGTTCATTTGCTACAGAATTGGCACTACGATGACACACCGAAACCATTTGTTTACAGAAACAAACTTTAAATTGAAATTTTATATCTTCAATAGTAGCTGCAAAAGGAGACGAGTCCACTTTTCAAAAATTAAGGGCATCAGCAAGAAGTTGAGAATCGGTCTAAAAAACCACTCTAATCGCGCCAGATTTGCAGTCGTGAACACGCCAGCCGCCAATGCGCTGACTTCTTCTACGCCAAAAGCATCATGCACTTGTTCCTGCCGCCCTGCCCCAAGCATAATAATCTGTCCATCTCCATCCCGGATGACAACATCCCACCGTATCTGGGATTCAATCCTCTTCTTACTATGGCAAATGCTCAGACTGACAAATGAATGGCCTGCTCTTTATGAGTATAAAGCTGTTACATACACCTGACAAAGAGTGATTGTTGCAGATGTTGGCCAATTGTCACAAACTGCCGTGATTCAACCAAGATCGTAAAGCAAGGTTTCAGCCTTTGAAAACCCCAACCCATTCAATTGGGTTAACGACGCGGTTTCAGGAAACCGCATGTCCTCCAAGCAACCTACAACAGACGTCATGATCCCCACAACACTTTGGTTATCTCTGTCAATGTTAATAACTCTGGTGTATTTGACTTGTTTGCCTTCGTGCTGAACCAATCCGATAACTATGGTGTACAATACTGGGTATCTCTGCCTGCTTCAACTGTTTTGTCAGTCACCCAAGCTGAATGGAAAGGAGGACGTTCTTATTCACCACTTCTATTGGTTTATGACTTGTAGGCCATGTTTGACTAAACCCAGCCGTGAGATCACAGCAAAATGTTAGCTAGCCTGACTTAGCAATCAATACCAAATGGTTTAGTTAGGCTAAGTAAGCAAGCAAAGCGCTACGTACCAGACCGAAAGTAGCCTCAATCCTAGCATTTCCAATCACAAGATAATCAAAACATGACAAGGCAGAGCGAGTCCTTGGTCAAATGGTTGATAATGGTATTCAACCAAATTATTCTACCGATAGACATGAAGGCAGCTTCACATGGAAGTAAAACGATACAGAAACTCAAAACAGGAGTGATTTACAGCATTTTACATGACAGGCTGATAGATATATAAGACAAATGCCGGAGGCGCCACTGAAATCCTAGTGTCTCCAGAAAAGCTAGCAAGATTACCCCCCAATGTAAACCCAGCAAATTGCCCTAGCAGAACGTAAGGGTACACAGATATTGAGTAAAGTGTATGCAGGACATACTATTTAAGTAAAATAACAAAACTCACAGCTTAATTATGGCTACTCAACCATGTCAGGCAAATCCCTTTGCTCCTCCTAAAGTCATCTCTTGAGGTACGTCAACCAAGTCATAAAAAAAGTAACTATATGTTACACTTTTTCCTAATGTTTTTTTCAGAGAACAGACAATCTTCTCCTGTCGCAATATTTCTCAAGGAATTCAAAACTGTTACATGCATCTGACTCGGTCCATGCCAGGTCTAAAGTAAATACATCATTAGTTCTCAAGCAGCTCAGAGCTTTTCTTGAAAGAAAATGGCATTCTTGAATGATTCATCTCTACTGTTTTCAGTTCAGATTGTCTATTCTCATTCCAGAGTCCTAAAACAAACTCATTCAAGAATCAGGAATCATCGCATCGAAAAAAGCTTTTGGTGAGCTGACTCAAACAGGGTAACAACACGCAGCCAAATCAATCAACAGAGCGGACATCAAGAGGCCTTATTTTTGGTGGTCATTCAGCCGTGTTCACAGACAAACATCATGCACGTCCTTGAAGCTGCATCTCTATAAAACTGTTATTACTACTGTCAGTAAAACTCTGGCGTAATGATTTCTTTCACCTGCACGCTGCTATTTGTACAAGAGTACATCTCCAATTTTATTTGTTGACATCGATGCTATTTCTCTGTGATTAACAGATCCAGAGCTCTACTGGATTCACTAGCTACAGAAAATATACACAAAAACAACTTGCTCAAAGGTAGCGTATGACCAAAATACTTAATGAATAAGCTAAACTAGACATTGCGCCAGTAACCAGTCTGATTGACCCTTTTACTACACTACCAGGTTCACAATCTGCAACACGATTTAGGGTAACCATAATAACTGTTTGTTATGCAAAGGAAGACCGATTACAGTATAGTTTAGCAATTTAGCCACATGGAACTAATACATGTCCAGAACAACAACCAGTGCTAGAGAAAAAAGAACAAGGGTAACAATGCTCTTTGGAAATGACAGTATGCTTAATCTGTGCTTCACCAGGCATTGCTCTGAAATGGAAATCAACCAAGCAGGAGTGTAAGCACCAGCAGATTGAGCGGCATTATTCAAGCAGATTCAGAGGTACACAAACAACAGAAAAGCCAATTCTTGGAGGAAGCACAAGCATGGTTTGAAGGTAACACTACCGCCCATCTTCATCTGCTAATGATTCCGAGAACAGAGGAACATAAGGTAGAAATTGTCGTGTATTCTTCTCAAGATTAAGGATACAGCCAACTTTCTGATGTTGCATATCGTAGGCTGCCAAGGTATCACCACGAAATGAAACCAAGAAAATGGTGTCGCAATCTGGATGAATCTCAACCACCACGTACATCTTTCCAGTGATGCTCATAAGCTTATTGATGTTGGCGGTATGCTTCAGGACTAATTCTTTACTGTCACGATCCTTGAGGCACCAGAGCGCTATCTCAGTAAACTGGATTGCATTGTAATCACCGACAGAAGCTACAGCATAGTGTAAGCACCCCTGAGACAATCCAATGGTTCCAAATCTTTGAACATACGGAGTGCAGATAGTCTTCCACACTTTCCCCTCCATGTCCACCCCCACCAGCACATACTCACCGTTGATGTCCTCCAGATTGCCCATGAGGTACATCATACCTCCAGCAAAGACACATTTACTCCTAGAGAACAGGGTGACTTTCTCAACCATCCCACTGCTGTCCCTATGACTCCAGGCTCCTGTTCGCGATGAGTAGATGTTCACTCCTGTGATGTAGTATCCAGTATAGGTCTCTTCGAAAAGAAGAATGTGAAAATGGGACGAGACTGCCGGATCAATAGCCAGGCCTGTGATGTAGGTATATCTTCTCGGTGGCGCCTGCGGTTGTGGGGGCAGCTCCATCCACCTCCCTATGGCGGGATTGCACACCACAAAACCGAAATCGTCCTCTTTTTTCCAAGGGGTCACCTTGTTCTTCTTGTGGCGACGGTAGAGAAGAAGGCCATTGCAGGCGTCCACCTGGGTGATGCCCTTGTCGTCCTTGTTATTGTGAAGGTAAGGGAGGGAAAGGTCGAACGGGGCTGCACCGTTGCCGGAGAGGCTGGCAAAGTGCTGGCCGCGTCTGCTGTTGTCGGTGGACGTGTAGAGGAAGCCGGCGAGGGTCTGCGGCAGCATCTTGCGGTTGGCGGGGTCGGCGATCAGATGTAGCCAGGACACAGAGACACACTTGAAGCGGTGGAGGGACCTGGCCGGGAGGCGGGAGAGGATCTCGAGGATGAGGTCGTCGTGATCAGGCCGGCCGCCTCCGCCGTCGGCCCTGGACGGCTTTCCAGCCTTGACTTGGTGTTCCTGTCGAACATCTCCTTCTCCGCCTCCTCCATGGATCCGAAGCGGGAGACAGGGTTAGGTCGTGTCGGGTGGATCTGCAAATAGAGAGAGCAAATCATCGATCTGGCTGGGAAAAGTCAAATAGAGAGTAATCAGTGGTGATCTTACGGTCGTATCTTGGATTAGGGCGGCGACGGCGGCCAGCGGCGCCTCACTTCTGGGAGGACGATCGGTGGGGAACAACAAGACGGGAACGAACGAGGACTGGACTCTCTCCAGCGGATCCCTTTTTTCTTTACCTATATATATATACTAGTAAGTATGCACGTGCAACGCACGTCTAAAGTAATACACATTTTGTCAAACATCATAAATCGTAACTAAATATATGATAATTCGTTTAAAATTTCAAATTTCACATGAAATGGATAACATCTAATTCCTTACTCATACAAATAATCGGAATTACCAATCTTCATGAATCAACATGCATCTTGAATCCATATCACACATCCTCTATATATTTTTGATTTCCAGCGCATGAATAAAGTCAACCTTGTTGCCCCACTTTACTGTTACGGGGAATTGGAAGTTTGAAATCATTTCCGAAGCACAGAATTGTAGTGAAACCTTGTTGACCCTTCTCACTGGAGCATACCTAGTAGGAAGACAAGTTGTTTTGCAATGGCAAGATAAAGACAACAAATCAAGACTTCATTGAGTAACAAATCAAGACTTCATTAAACAAGAAACAATGTTAAGTCTGTATACATCCTCTCACACTCGATAACCTCTTATTAAATCTATATTTTAATATCATATTATCCTTCCAGTCAAACAATTTCATAACCATGACGCGCATGATGATTCTGAAAATGGACTGGCCCAACCACAACAAAAAATAAAGGATTCATACAAAATGGAAGTGGTATAAAAATGTATAGTTAGGATATAAAAAATGAAATCGATATGAAAAATATTCATAGTCTAACACTTTAAGTGAGTTGCATCTAAAAATGCATTTCGTTAAAAGGGAGGAACTATTCGATTCAAGGGCGACCAAAACGAAACAAAGGTACAACCAGCAGCTTTGCATGCAGTTATCTGTAAACTTCACTGTCCTTAACATATTCTTGTCCTTCCCAAAGAATCTGAATCAGTATATGACTCTTCCTAACATGTTAAGTAGCATTTGCTGCATAAAAAAAGAGCAAGAATATTCTGATTTCATGTCAACAATGCGGCAATGCATTTTCTTTATCTACAACGCCATATTTGCAGTCAGGTATTCAGACATAGAATGCAAAGCTCCGATGCAAGTTACCATGAAATCTTCAGAATTGGATGCAAAACTCGTACTAAGCATGAACTAACAGGGAGGGCAATAGAGCAAGTACCATCAACTTATATCTTGACAGTTCTCCAACATCAACTTGTTTCTTTGCCTGTCCAAGCTCTATCCCGCTCGCCCTGCTCGCAAAGTTCAGAGAGCAGAGAGTTTCGCTTAGGTCATTCTCGTTTGGGCTAACTTGAATAAACATCAAAGTTTAGGAGTCTCCACCTGCAGTGCTTTACACACATTATCACCAAAACTAAAGAATAGCTTCAAACCATACCGGCACAAGGAGAAGAAAATTGCATACTTAGTGAGTCTTGCAGCAAGTGTGTTAACTTTGAATTCCTGCCAGTTTGAGACATAAATAAGTTAGTGAGATCATATATATAATCAGCAGTGCAAATTACAACCAACGTTTGAAAGTTGCAAACCTGAAGGGTATGTGCTGGCTCATAGTTGCAAGAGCGGATATGGCTCTCCATTCATCAAGTTTTCTCCTTTGACTATCACATTCACACAATATAATGTATGGAAAATTAATGAGGACGGGATTTTATGGTCTGCAACTTAGTGCGAGTGAATAAAAATCTGGTGAACAACCAGTGTGACCGGCTGTTGTGCTCGTTAGCGTTTGTAGAACCAACAACTTTGGCTTTGCTTCCAGTTTGCAGGATGCCCCAGGCCTCATCCATATTAATGAATCGTGCTTCAAGCAATCCCGGCACATGATGAACTCCCTCTGCAACTTGTCTTACTCCAGCCTGTATACCGAGAACAGACATGAGAAGCATGTATTCAGAGAACAGATATGAGAAGTGTGTACTGGAAATTCAGAGAAGCGTACCTCACGGGGAAAGATGTCTCTTGATGGCTAGGGCCTCAATGCACTGCGTGTGGCGACGGCGACGGCGGGCGGCAATGACGAGCCGCGCTCCAGGAGAGGCCAGCGGATGTAGGGGTGTGGGCGAGCACGTCCATGGGGCAGCAGCCGAGCGGTGGGCGGCGACGACCCACGCTCCAGGAGATGCCGGCAGTGACCGCATCCTTGAGCGGCAATCGAGTGGAGGAGCGGCGGACGGCGACGACGACCGCGTCCGTGGGGCAGTGGCGGCGATCCAATGGAGGGGCAAGCGTTGGAGACAGGCGGCGTTCATCCCGTGGAAAGCGAGCGTGGGCATTGGAGTTGGGGGGCCGTGGAGGTGCTATTGGAATCGGCCAAGGAGGCTACGGGTGAGATATGAGATGCCGCGGCGGCGGCGCTATATGCGGAGAGGATTGTGGATCGAGCGTGATGCACGGACGGAAAACACGAAGCGGGAGCGGGACAGGCTTTGACGAAGGACGCGGACGTACCTGCGGGATGGCAGAGTTTTCGTCCGCACGGAAAAACTGCTAAACGCACTTTGAACGTGTGTTGATGTAATCTTGGCTGTTAGATCTAATTAAGTGATCTGATCGGAAGGCTCTAATTTCTCCGTGTTGTTTTGTGTAGTTTAGGCTGTGTGCACATAGGGATGAATATGTTTGCTTGTTTAATAGTAGTAGAATAAATATATATAGGACAAATATTTTCTACAAGCAGTGGTAGTTACCACCACTTGCGTTTTGTATGTTTTATGTAGTATCTATCGAAATCGAGAGTATGTACGTGTAGTATGTAATATATATATCAATGATTAGATAGTATATATACTAATTTTTAGGTAGTATGTACCATGTTTTGAGTATGCTTTTTTTACGTTACTTGATTTGAAATATCTTAGATATAGTATATTAACATATTTAAAATAATAAAATAGTATATATACTACCACATGGTACTATATGAGATATGTGGGGTAACTACCACCAGGTGGTAGAATGAATTTTCCCTATATATATATATAGGAAATATGCCCGTGCGTTGCAATGGGAGAAATTTTTTCAAATTATGTAGAAGTGGTAGATAATGGCTTTTAAAATGCCAAGGTGAGATAAGGGCTTTTAAAATGTCATTTCAAAAACTATGCCCAAGTGATGTCATGATGAGATAAAAGACTTTTGAAAAGTCATTTAAAAAAATGTGATGGTTTGACCATGATTTGATTTCCTAAGGCCACAATGAATTATTTTTGGCTAAGCAAACTGCATTGATGGACCCTATCTAAGCTAAACTGATGAATGATGTATATAATTTTAACTTAGCGAAGCGGTGGTTGTCATAACAATTACCATGGTACCAGAATAAACATATTTGCGTATGAAGGCAAAATAGACATTTAGTCATTTTTATATAATTTACAAAAACTAACCCATAGAAAGTTGTGTCAACATTTTTTGGGTTCTGCGTCGTACGAAACACGGAAACCTTTTTTTTACCCGATGCGAGGGACTAAATAAAATCATAAATTAACCTCTACAGATCCCCTATTTAAAATTCTACGCAGGCGATGTTTCGTTTTGTTCATCATTTACGGGCCTGTTTTAATTTTGGAAACATTTCAAAAAATTCATGTATATTTTTTTCTAATTCCAGAATGTGTTTTGAATACTGGATTTTTTTAAAATCATGTTTTTTTTCATGAACATCTATTTGATATTGTGATTTTTTTCTATGATATGTGATTTCTTTTGAAATCAGGAACAATTTATGATTTCTCAATAAAACTCGTAGCTTTTTGAAAAATTTGGTTCTTTTGAAAATCCTGAATGAATGTAAAGAATGAAAAACAAAAACATATTTTAAAAAGTAAAAAGCAAAAAACAAAATAGAAAACAGGGCGCGACCAGCCGCACATGGGCCGGACCATTAGCGCGTCGAGGAGGAGGAGGCACGCCATGTACATTTTTTTCTAATTCCAGACTACTGGATTATTTTTTTAAATCATGATTTTTTTTATTTCATGAACATCCATTTGATATTCCGATTTGTTTTCTATGATATGCAAACAATATTTTTGAAATCATGAATATTTTATGACTTCTCAATAAAGCTCGCAGCTTTTCGAAATTCTAGTCTTTTCAAAATCCTGAATTAATTTAAATAAGAAAAAAATAAAAAGAGAAATAAGAAAGTAAAAAAGAGAATAGAAAACAGGGCCCACCCCCAGCCAATTATGGGCCGGCCTATTAGCGTGCGGGTGGAGGACCTGCGCTTTCTATGGAGCAAAAGCGAGGAAAATGTGTAGGAACCAGGGATCAAACGCTGGTCTCGTGCGTGGTAAGCCGACGCCTTGGCCATTGGGCTACCGGTGCGCATATGTTATATTAGCGTATCACCCAATAAGAACTAAACCCGCGGTGATTTTGAAATAAATCCGAATCATATGTTACTTATGGATGGCATAGTGGGTAATTTATGCCAAATTCGAGGGCAATTTCTATGACGGATGACCAGAAGCACTATTTGCTTTATTAGTAGACTAGTACAAATGCCCGTGCGTTGTAACGGGCTAAAAATGTCGTAAAACCTGCTCGATGTGACAGTAAGCGACATATCTTATATCCAGTTTTGATGAACATCGTTAATAAGTTCATAATGTTATCGCTTTTCGGAGTATGATGTGTGGACGTAAATAAGCCACTCTAACATCTTTCATCCAATGGAAGAGTAGTAGTGCATGGAATAGTCTAGTAATCGGTTCTATTTTTTATTGTTTGGAAAACAAAGGAATTTCCTTATTTTAAAATAATTAAATATTTTTGATTTTTTATCTTTTTATTAGAATTGAAACTTCTTTTGATGATGAACATTTTTTTGAACACATATTTCTTAAATATGAATTTTAAAATTTTGTGATCATTTTTAAATGATTTTATTAAAAAAAGGTTGGAGCATTTTTTGGGAGTTTTGTGCATTTAAAAAAAAGCGTGAACATACTTAAAAGCATGAAGGTTTGGAAAGCAAGAAAAATTCACTCTTTATCTTAAAACTACACGTACGCTCTGTGTCCGCACTTAAAAAAAGGATTGTTAGTGTCCAGACATACTATAAAGTTGAGAAAATCGTCGGGATGTCCTTTGATGGCTTTTCCTTCATCTTGGCATTATCATCGGGGTGGAAGAGGAATGATGTAAGTGTTTTTAGTGGGATATACAGACAGTGAAATTGTTGTATGCTATCGAGAGTTTGATAACTAATCCAAAAGTCTTTTCTTAGAATTTAAAAAAAAATAAATGCAAATGAATTTATTTTGGATGGAAGAGTAGTGGTGCATTCAAATGGGATTCTTTATATACATTTTTTTGTTGATATTCGAAAGCAAATAGGTTTTTACTATGCTAATTTTTTTATAGAAAATGTTGCTTGCTGGGTTTGCAAGATTATGTTCCGTTCTTTTTCTTTTGCACTATTTGAACTTGGCCCAAAGATCGAACCTCACACACTCTCCATCATAAACATAAAAAGGAAAAAAATTCTAGTAAATTTTATGTGGAGGCCACGCCGTGTACGCCTTGTCTAAAATTTCACTCACTTTTAATTATTGTATCTGATAATGTGTTCATAAGATGTGGAAGGCATGAATTTATTTTTGGTGGAAGAGTAGTGGTGCATTCAAGTAAGATTGTTAATATAGATTTTTTTTGTTAATATTCAATTACTGTGTTGATTTTTTTTAGAAAATATTGGTTGCTTGGTTTGCAAGATTATGTTCTGTTATTTTTCTTTTGCACTATGTAAACTTAGCACAAAGATCGAACCTCACGCACTGTCATCATCGCCATAAAATTGCAAAATTTTCTGGTAAATTTCATGTGAAGGTCACGCCGCCTTGTCCAATAGTTCACTCACTTTTAGTTATTGTATCTGATAATGTGTTCATAACATGTGATAGGCATGAACATTAAACAATGAGAGTGATAACGAACAACAGCAAGTACAATTGTAATAGATGCTCATTCAGCCCTCGCAAAAAAAGGTGCTCATTCAGGATTTTATTTTTTTGCTTTTGGTAGCACACACACCTGGCAATATCCAGCAGCTTCTGGTTGGTGGAGCCATTAAAAAAAGCAGCACCAAAAGAATCCCCACCCAGAGTTATCCTGCGTGGAGTTCTCATCACCAGAGGAGCGCTGGCTCGGAGAAAAGGATATCTACCATGCACGGGACATCCCATGCATGTATTGGCCGTCGATCATCCATGTTGGAGATTTGTACTCATGCATGTCAAATGGGTCACATCAACCAGTCACTTTTTCACACAGTGTAACCTCCCCCTTTTCACATATGACCTCTCTCCTCTCACCAACCCATGCTTTTTCATATGATTTTAATGTTAGAATCCATTTTATCTTTTTATTTTGATTTACAATTTGTTTCCATATTTGCGTTCCTTCAGATTAGGACTATAAAAGAAGACCACTATTTTTTTTGCGGGTGAACGAAGACCACTCTTGAATATATTTGTAAAAAGATAGTTTTTAATAATATATTCAATATTTGTCTTGTTTTGAATATCTCGTTGGAATAAACATATTTGTCCAAATAGAATGTAAATCACACTTTTGTTTCACAACATGTCAGGCATCTAAATTATTTACATAGAAAGAAATAAGAGGGAAGATATTTCTGGTACAGAGTTATAAAGAGAGAGGTGGGGCATGTGGTGGACCTGGTACTATTTACACTGACACACAACCTGACCATGGCGCCAGAACATGAACGGGATATCCCGTGCATGGTAGATAATCCGCTCTCCGCTGGCTCGTCTTCTCCGCCCTTACCCTCTCTCCCACGCGCGATGTGCTGCAGCCACACACACCGTTGTGGTGCTCCGCTCCAGCCATAGCCCTCCCAACCAACGAACACTCCTCCTCCCTCCCGCCGTGATGATCCTCGGTGCCAGGAGAGGACGCCGGAGCTAGGCGGGACTGTCGAGCGAAGCGCCGGGTCCGTCGTGCAGGCCGTGCTCCCCCGGGCCGGGCACTGCCTTGTAGTCGCCTTGCTTGGGCCTAGCTCGCGGTGGTGACCATGCCCGGATGCGCTCCGTTCCCATTTTGATGCGGCTTGTTTTGATCCTCCCCATCTGCTTTTCTACAGATGTTGTTGATTCAACAGATAGACCTGGCGGGACCGTCGAGCGAAGCGCCGGGTCCGTCATGCAGGCCGTGCCTCCCCCGGGCCGGGCACTGCCTTGTAGTCGCCTTGCTTGGGTCCTAGTTCCTTCGATCCTATGGATTGCGTGTATTCTCCCCTCTTTTCCCTCTTTAAAGGATTATAAGTTACTTCGTTCTGTTCCTCCTTCACTGGTTGATTTCTGATGCGGCAAAGTCGCTTGCGTATATAAATTGATTGAATTGGATGCACAGGAGCGAGGTGGGACTATTTTTGAGTTCTAATCCTCACAGAGAAGTGCGGGAGCCATGGAGGGGCGCGCTGGAGGGAGACGCTTGGGTTCTCGCCGCCATGCTCGCCATGCCGTGCCACCCCTCGTTTCTCTCCTTTTCTTGGTTCCCCCCCTCTCTCTCCCCCTCATGCTTCCTCGTTTTCTTTCAGGAGCACGGCGGCACAACCATGGCACCACCCAGGAGAACCCCAACGCCTTGCAAGGTCCATCTGCTGCTCGCCTGGATCCGGACGCCGCCGTCGTTCCGCGCGTCCAGCTCGTCTGCCACCGCCCTGTGCAGACCTCGCTCGATCGGATCAAGCGGGAGAGCCGCCTGCCGTCGTCTCACACGCTCGTTGACCCACCTCGATCCATAGATAAGGGTGGGCCCGCCAGCGGGGTAGGCAGTGGCGACGCACGACGGCGGCCTGCGGCACACGGTGGGGCGGGACGGGCGGCGGGCTGGAAGTGGGATCGGGAGGCAGACATGGCTGAGGAGGACGGGCCGTGGCTGTTTCTTTTTTTCTTTTCTCTCGCATGTACGGAGTACCAGTTTGTGTTCATAACTTATTATGAGGACTGCGGGTTGAATTCTTACAAAGGGAGGGACTTTTCTGTAAAAATGCGACGACGTACCATCAGAAACACTCCGTGCTTTATTATTATTAGAGAAGAAGATAAAAATCTTTCCCTACTAATAAAGCACGGAGTGCTTCTGGTCGTCCGTCATTAAAAGTGCCCTTGAAGTTGTAAATAATTACCCACCATGCCATTGGTAAGTGGAAAAAACGGTTCGGTTTACCCTTTTCTAAAATCCGCGACCTACTCAAGTTATTAAAGTGAAGCCCCTGTAACCAACAGCTTGCATGTGTGTGGCGCAGTGGTGTGAGGCTCGCCTGTTTACCTGGGAGACTCAGGTTCGAGTCCCCTTGCTCCCTTTTCCTCCTTTTATTTTTCTCTCCTATTAATGTTGGTAGGCGTAGGATATTACTACTCGCTCCAGCGTCACTTAGCAGATGGGCAGCACAATGTACCAGTTACTCTATTTTTTGGACATATTCATATATTTCAAAAAAAAATCATAACTTTCAAACCCTAACTCCAAATCTAACATGTTATGTATAGAAATCCCTTAAAAAGATGTGTAGGTTTCAAATATGGTATTATATTAATCACTTTCAATGTCAAAAAAACTCATAACTTTCAAACCCTAACTTCAAATCTAGCATGTTATATATAGAAATCCCTTAAAAAGATGTGTAGATTTCAAATATGGTACTATATTAATCACTTTCAAATCCTAACGCCAAATCTAACATGTTATATATGGAAATCCCTTTAAAAAGATGTGTAGATTTCAAATATGCTATTATATTAATCATCATTCCTAAAATTCCATTTATGATGCAACCTTTATTAATATCTTCTTTATATGGGGTATTTTGAAAATCCCGGCTTAACGTTGATATTTCTGTAGTCTAATAAATTGGAAACATGTTGAATACATTTCACAAATAATACAACCTTATGAACTTACACCACTTATCATGTTGTTTCTCGTGGGGCATTGTGAAAGATTTGAAGGGATTCGCCGATGCTCTCAGGTGTGCGTATGAGGGATGATTTTTTTCCGTTGCAACACACTGGGAATAATGCCTTTCCATGGAATCTGAAGCATGCATGGTTAAAAAAGAAATTCCGAATCATACACCTGATTTCATGAAAATTATTGTGACCTCTTCAAATAGAAAATTCGTTTTAGTGTGGTATGTGCAAATCTGTTTATTATGTTTCCTTCTATATGAAAGAAAATTGAGTTGTACTTTAGACTTTATAGGTCTCCGTGCATGTAAGTTTAGAAGAAATTTGGTAACGAAAATCAGTAATGGGCATCTGGTAACTTACCAATTAAACCTTAATTTCTTATATATGTACATACATGTACGATCCTCATGATTTAGGCTCTCAATGATAAATCAAATGATGAAGGTAATGACTCATTATACTACAAATTAACTAGGAAGGTAATTTAGATATTTAAATTAATCAATTCTTTCAGAATTGAAGTGTAGCATCTCATACATGCATTTTAAGATCATTGGTAAAATATACATTACATGGCTGATGCAACAGAATGTTATCTTGGGTCATTGGGCTAGGAAGGTGTGTTTTGATTCTCCCGGTGCAACGCACGGGCATATTTACTAGTTAAGATTAAAGGAGGATCTGCCGTGGTCGTCGTAGTGGTGACGGTTCGACCTCCGCAACTCAATCGCGTTGCGCCTGAAAAATCGCACCTTCTCCACCCCCTTCCCGTTGCCGCACGAAAGAAAAAAACGAAAGGAAAATAAAACAACCCACGTACGCACGCCCCACTCCCCTTCCCCAAATCCCTCGCTCTCGATCCCTTTTCTTTCCACGGAGGAACCGCCGCCGCCGACCTCCTCACGCCCACGAGCGGCAACAAACTGCAACCATCCTAGATTGTTGTGGTGGATCCGCTGGTTGGCATCTCATCTCTTCTTCGTCGAGTTCAGGAGGAGCTCCACGCGGGGAGGGAGACGAACAGGAGGGGCGAAAGACGCCACACCGGAGCCCTCTCCCTCCGCGCCTCCGGCAGTCCGCGGCTTCGCCTCCGGCATCCCGCCTCCGTGACTCCGTCGGGCGCAGTACTGTCTCCACCGCGGCAGTCCGCCTTCCGCCCGCTCCTCCAGTTCGTTTGGCTCGCCCCTCGCGGCCTCGCCGGACGCCGGCTAGGCGCTAGAAGCCATCCATCCATCCAGGCATCTACAAGAGTCAGGAGACCAAGCTACCTGCCACCAAGGTAATTTCCCTTTCTGAAATCTGAATCCTGTTCACCTCATATAGTCATATGATAGTTACTTTGTTAGTATTGATTTTTTTTAGAAAAATAATAGTATTGGTTTTCAATAACTGAAGAATCCTATTCCAAGGAATATGCATCTACTGGAAGAAAATAACGGTGTTTTATGCCAACGGGCATGAGCCTACATGAAACCGAGGGATATTTTTGTATGTGTTCATTTCTCTGTGTGTGTGCACGCAGGTTGCACAGAGGAGTACATGGCTTTCTTCATTGGGCCAGTCCACGTGCTCCGGAGCAAAATTCAGTCCTATGGAGCACATTATCAGGGACGCGGTGGAGAGCATCTGGAGCAGAGGATGCATGGTCTGATGCTTTGACTATTAGGTGTATTCCTTCCCTTTCATTGTAGGTTCATGATGATTACCCTTGCTCAGGGATGTGTTGTTCCCAGTAGTTGCATGTCATGTTAGTCTATATATACAATACTTGTCAAAATTTCATGATCTATAGTCTGCTTAACTCATGTTCAGATCTGCACGAGAAATATATCTACAACTTGCTTAAGCCATGTTGAAATTTGCGGAAGAAGTAACAATTCGTTTTTGTTTTGCATGTACCTGTTTATGAAATCAGCCTGGTAAGTAGGGTTTGACGCGATGGTAAGGTGAGATGATAAACTTTTAAAGCAACGACAATGCTAAAATAAGGACGGTTGAAGACAATGAAGGTAGAGGGGAAGGAGGGGTAGGGACATAGATGTCGCTTTTGTAAGGAAAGGAGAGATAATCGGCATTTTTCGCCGGTATATCAATGAAAACCACATTGCGTCATGCTTGACATACAATTCTGATTTAGAACAATTGGGTCATACATATGTTTTTGTATTCCATTGCCAACACACTAGAACAATTGTATGATTCATATGTTTTTGCTATTCCGTGGCAACGCACGGGCATCAAACTAGTATGTATATATATATATATATATATATATATATATATATATATATATATATATATATATATATATATATACTAATAAACCAGCTATTGCTTTTGGTCGTCCGTCGTGGTTGTTTTTCAAAAAAGCCCCTCGGTTTACAGAAAATCAACCCACAATTCTCATGTTAGTAAACCTGAACCGGTGTTGTGAGATAAAAGAAAAAAAACAACCACCAACACGATCCTGCTTCCCCCGACACCTCCAGCGCGCCGCCGCCTCCTTCCACGCCCCACCCCGCCTCACCGCGCACCGCCGGCTGCCGCCACAGCGAGCCGCTGGCCGTCACCCACCCCGCCGGCGCGCCTACCCTAACCCAAGTGCCACAGCACCCGCGCCTTCCTCTGCCGGCGACCCTCGGCCTTCCACCGCCGACGACGAGGAACTGCCGGATCTCGACGGATCCGGTGGGGAATGGCGCGCAGGCGGCGAATATGAAAGGAAGGTGGCCAGATCTTGGAGCACGACGGCTGGCCGGGGTGCCATGGCATCGGGTAAGTGCGAGAGAGGAGAGGCGAGCGGAAAGAAAAGGGCGGACATGAGGAAGCAGATGGGAGGCCGGAGGGAGAGAGAAGAGAGCGGTGAGGCGCGGCGGCGGTCCTGCTGCTGCTGCTTGCCGGTGGTTCGCCGGCCATCGGCCGAGGTGGGACTCGGGTGCGCGGAGGCGTCGGGGATCGAGGAGCTCTCATCCCTCGCGGTTGGAGGCACTCGGGGTTGTTCCGTCGTCGCCTTCGTCGGCCTTCGTCCGTTCGCCTCGCGTGCCTTATCCCCTCAGCCTTCTCTCTAACGATTCTTTCCCTGATCGTGCATATATGACTTGTATCGCCCACAACTCACTTGTGTTCTACTTGTGCATATAACATCTACGCATAAAACCAGGCTCGGATGCCATTGTTGGGGAACGTAGTAATTTCAAAAAAATTCCTACGCAAACGCAAGATCATGGTGATGCATAGCAACGAGAGGGGAGAGTGTTGTCCATGTACCCTCGTAGACCGAAAGCGGAAGCGTTATAACAACGCGGTTGATGTAGTCGTACGTCTTCACGGCCCGATCGATCAAGCACCGAAACTACGGCACCTCCGAGTTCTAGCACACGTTCAGCTCGATGACGTTCCCCGGACTCCGATCCAGCAAAGTGTCGGGGAAGAGTTCCGTTAGCACAACGGTGTGGTGACGATCTTGATGTTCTATCGTCGCAGGGCTTCGCCTAAGCACCGCTACAATAATATCGAGGACTATTGTGGAGGGGGGCACCGCACATGGCTAAGAGATCTCAAGGATCAATTGTTGTTCTCTCTATGGGGTGCCCCCTGCCCTCGTATATAAAGGAGCAAGGGGAGGAGGCGGCCGGCCAGGGAGAGGCGCGCCAAGGGGGGAATCCTACTCCCACCGGGAGTAGGACTCCTTCCTTTCCTAATAGGAGTAGGAGAGAAGGAAGGGGAAGAGAGAAGGGAAGGAAGGAGGGGGCGCAGCCCCTCCCCCTAGTCCAATTCGGACTAGGCCTTGGGGGGGGGGGGGGGGCGCAGCCTGCCCTAGGCAGCCCCTCTCTCTTTCCCGTATGGCCCAATAAGGCCCAATACTTCTCCCCGGCGAATTCCTGTAACTCTCCGGTACTCCGATAAATACCCGAATCACTCGGAACCCTTCCGAAGTCCGAATATAGTCGTCCAATATATCGATCTTTACGTCTCGACCATTTCAAGACTCCTCGTCATGTCCCCGATCTCATCCGGGACTCCGAACTCCTTCGGTACATCAAAACTCATAAACTCATAATAAAAATGTCAACGAAACCTTAAGCGTGCGGAGCCTACGGGTTCGAGAACTATGTAGACATGACCGAGACACGTTTCCGGTCAATAACCAATAGCGGAACCTGGATGCTCATATTGGCTCCTACATATTCTACGAAGATCTTTATCGGTCAAACCGCATAACAACATACGTTGTTCCCTTTGTCATTGGTATGTTACTTGCCCGAGATTCGATCGTCGGTATCTCAATACCTAGTTCAATCTCGTTACCGGCAAGTCTCTTTACTCGTTACATAATGCATCATTTCGTAACTAACTCATTAGCTACATTGCTTGCAAGGCTTATTGTGATGTGCATTACCGAGAGGGCCCAGAGATACCTCTCCGACAATCGGAGTGATAAAACCTAATCTCGAAATACGCCAACTCAACATGTACCTTTGGAGACACCTGTAGAGCTCCTTTGTAATCACCCAGTTACGTTGTGACGTTTGGTAGCACACAAAGTGTTCCTCCGGTAAACGGGAGTTGCATAATCTCATAGTTGTAGGAACATGTATAAGTCATGAAGAAAGCAATAGCAACATACTAAACGATCAAGTGCTAAGCTAACGGAATGGGTCATGTAAATCACATCATTCTCCTAATGATGTGATCCCGTTAATCAAATGACAACTCATGTCTATGGCTAGGAAACTTAACCATCTTTGATTCACGAGCTAGTCAAGTAGAGGCATACTAGTGACACTATGTTTGTCTATGTATTCACACATGTATTATGTTTCCGGTTAATACAATTCTAGCATGAATAATAAACATTTATCATGAAATAAGGAAATAAATAATAACTTTATTGTTGCCTCTAGGGCATATTTCCTTCAGTCTCCCACTTGCACTAGAGTCAATAATCTAGTTCACATCACCATGTTATTTAACACCAATATTCACATCTGTATGTGATTAACACCCATAGTTCACATCGTCATGTGATCAACACCCAAAGTGTTTACTAGAGTCAATAATCTAGTTTACATCGGTATGTGATTAACACCCAAAGAGTACTAAGGTATGATCATGTTTTTCTCGTGAGAGAAGTTTAGTCAACGGGTCTGTCACATTCAGAGCTGTATGTATTTTGCAAATATTCTATGTCTACAATGCTCTGCATGAAGCTACTCTAGCTAATTGCTCCCACTTTCAATATGTATCTAGATTGAGACTTAGAGTCATCTGGATCGGTGTAAAAACTTGCACCGATGTAACTCTTTACGACGGGCTCTTTTTATCACCTCCATAATCGAGAAATATTTCCTTAGTCCTCACTAAGGATATTCTTGACCGCTGTCCAGTGATCTACTCCTAGATCAAAATTGTACTCCATTGCCAAACTCAGAGCAAGGTATACAATAGGTCTGGTACACAGCATAGCATACTTTATAGAACCTATAACTGAGGCATAGGGAATGACTTTTCATTCTATTTCTATTTTCTGCCATGGTCGGGTTTTGAGTCTTACTCAACTTTACACCTTGTAATACAGAGAAGAATTCCTTCTTTGACTGATCCATTTTGAACTATTTCAAAACTTGCCAAGGTATATACTCATTGAAAAATCTTATCAAGCGTCTTGATCTATCTTATAGATCTTGATGCTCAATATGTAAGCAGCTTCACCGAGGTCTTTCATTGAAAAACTTTTATTCAAGTATCCTTTTATGCTATCCAGAAATTCTATATCATTTCCAATCAACAATATGTCTTCTACATATAATATCAGAAATGCTGCAGAGCTCCCACTCACTTTCTTGTAAATACAGGCTTCTCCAAAAGTCTGTATAAAACCATATGCTTTGGTCAACTCATCAAAGCATATATTCCAACTCTGAGATGCTTGCACCAGTCCATAGATGGATCGCTGGAGCTTGCACATTTTTGTTAGCAACTTTAGGATTGACAAAACCTTCTGGTTGCATCATATACAACTCGTCTTTAAAAAACCATTAAGGAATATAGTTTTGACATCCATTTGCCAGATTTCATAAAATATGGCAATTGCTAACATGATTCGGACAGACTTAAGCATCGCTACAGTTGAGAAAATCTCATTGTAGTCAACACCTTGAACTTGTCGAAAACCTTTTTGCGACAAGTCGAGTTTTGTAGATAGTAACACTACTATCAATGTCCGTATTCCTCTTAAAAATCCATTTATTTTCTATGGCTTGCCGATCATCGGGCAAGTCCACCAAAATCCACACTTTGTTCTCATACATGGATCGTATCTCAGATTTCATGGCCTCCAGCCATTTCGTGGAATCTGGGCTCATCATCGCTTCCTCATAGTTCGTAGGTTTATCATGATCTAGTAACATGACTTCGAGAACAGGATTACCGTACCACTCTGGTGCGTATTGTACTTTGGAAGACCTACGAGGTTTTGTAGTAACTTAAACTGAAGTTTCATGATCATCATCATTAGCTTCCTCACTAATTGGTGTAGGAATCACTGGAACTGATTTCTGTGATGAACTACTTTCCAATTCGGGAGAAGGAACAAATTACCTTATCATGCTCTACTTTCCTCCCACATACTTCTTTCGAGAGAAACTCCTTCTCTAGAAAGGATCCATTCTTAGCAACAAATATTTTGCCTTTGGATCTGTGATTAGAAGGTGTACCCAACATCTCCTTTGGGTATCCTATGAAGACACATTTCTCCGATTTGGGTTCGAGCTTATCTGGTTGAAACTTTTTCACATAAGCATTGCAACTCCAAACTTTAAGAAACGACAGCTTAGGATTATTGCTAAACCATAGTTCATATGGTGTTGTCTCAACTGATTTAGATGGTGCCCTATTTTAACATGAATGCAGCTATCTCTAATGCATAACCCTAAAACAATATTGGTGAATCGGTAAGAGACATCATTGATCGCACCATATCAAATAAAGTGCGGTTATGACGTTCGGACATACCGTTACGCTGTGGTGTTCAAGGTGGCATGAGTTTTGTGAAACTATTCCACATTATTTTAACTGAAGGACAAACTCGTAACTCAAATATTCATCTCCACGATCAGATCGTAGAAACTTTATTTTCTTGGTATGATGATTTTTCACTTCACTCTGAAATTCTTTGAACCTTTCAACTGTTTCAGACTTATGTTTCATCAAGTAGATATACCCATATCTGCTCAAATCATCTGTGAAGGTCAGAAAATAACGATACCCGCCACGAGCCTTAATACTCGTTGGTCTGCATACATCAGTATGTATTATTTCCAACAAGTCGGCAGGTCGTTCCATTGTTCCGGAGAACGGAGTTTTAGTCATCTTGCCCAAAGGCACGGTTCGCAAGCATCAAATGATTCATAACCAAGTGATTCCGAAAATCCATCTTTATGGAGTTTCTTCATGCGCTTTACACCGATATGACCCAAACGGCAGTGCCAAAAATAAGTTGCATTATCATTATTAACTTTGTATCTTTTGGCATCAATATTTAAAATATGTGTATCACTACAATCGAGATCCAACAAACTATTTTCATTAGGTGTATGACCATTGAAGGTTTTATTCTATGAATAACCGTATTGCAATAAACATGATCAAATCATATTCATGCTCAACGCAAATGCCAAATAACATTTATTTAGGTTTAACACTAATCCCGAAAGCATAGGGAGTGTGTGATGATGATCATATCAATCTTGGAACTACTTCCAACACTCATCGTCACTTCCCCTTCAACTAGTCTCTGTTTATTCTGTAACTCCTGTTTCGAGTTACTAATCTTAGCAACCGAACAAGTATCAAATACTTAGGGGCTACTATAAACACTAGTAAGGCACACATCAATAACATGTATATCAAATATACCCTTGTTCACTTTGCCATCCTTCTTATCCACCAAATATTCAAGGCATTTCCGCTTCAAGTGACCATTTCCTTTGCAGTGTAAGCACTCAGTTTCAGGCTTTGGTCAGGCTTTGGGCTTCTTCGTGGGAGTGACAACTTGCTTGCCATTCTACTTGAAGTTCCCTTTCTTCCCTTTGCCCTTTTCTTGAAACTAGTCGTCTTGTCAATCATCAACACTTGATGCTCTTTCTTGATTTCTACCTTCGTCGATTTCAACATCACGAAGAGCTCGGGAATCATTTTCGTCATCCCTTGCATACTATAGTTCATCACGAAGTTCTAGTAACTTGACAATGGTGACTAGAGAACTCTTTCAATCACTATCTTATTTTGGAAGATTAACTCCCACTTGATTCAAGCGATTGTAGTACCCAGACAATCTGAGCACATGCTCACTAGTTGAGCGATTCTCCTCCATCTTTTAGCCATAGAACTTGTTGGAGACTTCATGTCCCTCAACTCGGGTATTTGCTTGAAATATTAACTTCAATTCCTGGAACATCTCATATGGTCCATGACGTTCAAAACGTCTTTGAAGTCCCGATTCTAAGTGTTTAAGCATGGTGCACTAAACTATCAAGTAGTCATCATATTGAGCTAGCTAAATGTTCATAACGCCTGCATCTGCTCCTGCAATAGGTCTGTCACCTAGCGGTGCATCAAGGACATAATTCTTCTGTGCAGCAATGAGGATAAACCTCAGATCACGGATTCAATCCGCATCATTGTACTAACATTTTTCAACACAATTTTCTCTAGGAACATATCAAAATAAACACATGAAAGCAACAACGCGACCTATTGATCTACAACATAATTTGCAAAATACTACCAGGACTAAGTTCATGATAAATTTAAGTTTAATTAATCATATTACTGAACTCCCACTTAAACAAACATCTCTCTAGTCATCTAAGTGATCACGTGATCCATATCAACTAAACCATGTCCGATCATCACGTGAGATGGAGTAGTTTCAATGGTGAACATCACTATGTTGATCATATCTACTATATGATTCACGTTCGACCTTTCGGTCTCCGTGTTCCGAGGCCATATCTGTATATGCTAGGCTCGTCAAGTTTAACCTGAATATTCCGCGTGTGCAACTGTTTTGCACCCGTTGTATTTGAAGGTAGAGCCTATCACACCCGATCATCACGTGGTGTCTCAGCACGAAGAACTTTCGCAACGGTGCATACTCAGGAAGAACACTTCTTGATAATTAGTGAGAGATCATCTTAAAATGCTACCGTCAATCAAAGCAAGATAAGATGCATAAAGGATAAACATCACATGCAATCAATATAAGTGATATGATATGGCCATCATCATCTTGTGCTTGTGATCTCCATCTCCGAAGCACCGTCGTGATCACCATCGTCATCAGTGCGAAACCTTGATCTCCATCGTAGCATCGTTGTCGTTTACGCCATCTATTGCTTCTACGACTATCGCTACCGCTTAGTATAAAGTAAAGCAATTACAGGGCGATTGCATTTCATACAATAAAGCGACAACCATATGGCTCCTGCCAGTTGCCGATAACTTCGGTTACAAAACATGATCATCTCATACAATAAAATATAGCATCACGTCTTGACCATATCATATCACAACATGCCCTGCAAAAACAAGTTAGACGTCCTCTACTTTGTTGTTGCAAGTTTTACGTGGCTGCTACAGGCTTAGCATGAACCGTTCTTACCTACGCATCAAAACCACAACGATAGTTCGTCAAGTTAGTGCTGTTTTAACCTTCGCAAGGACCGGGCGTAGCCACACTCGGTTCAACTAAAGTTGGAGAAACTGACACCCGCTAGCCACCTCTGTGCAAAGCACGTCGGGAGAACCGGTCTCGCGTAAGCGTACGCGTAATGTCGGTCTGGGCCGCTTCATCCAACAATACCGCCGAACCAAAGTATGACATGCTGGTATGCAGTATGACTTGTATCGCCCACAACTCACTTGTGTTCTACTCGTGCATATAACATCTACGCGTAAAACCAGGCTCGGATGCCCCTGTTGGGGAACGTAGTAATTTCAAAAAATTCCTACACACACGCAAGATCATGGTGGTGCATAGCAACGAGAGGGGAGAGTGTTGTCCACGTACCCTCGTAGACCAAAAGCTTCGCCTAAGCACCGCTACAATAATATCGAGGACTATGGTGGAGGGGGGCACCGCACACGGCTAAGAGATCTCAAGGATCAATTGTTGTTCTCTCTATGGGGTGCCCCCTGCCCCCGTATATAAAGGAGCAAGGGGAGGAGGCGGCCGGCCAGGGAGAGGCGCGCCAAGGGGAGAGTCCTACTCCCACCGGGAGTAGGAGTCCTACTCCCACCGGGAGTAGGACTCCTTCCTTTCCTAATAGGAGTAGGAGAGAAGGAAGGGGAAGAGAGAAGGGAAGGAAGGAGGGGGCGCAGCCCCTCCCCCTAGTCCAATTCGGACTAGGCCTTGGGGGGGGGGGGCGCGGCCTGCCCTAGGCAACCCCTCTCTCTTTCCCGTATGGCCCAATAAGGCCCAATACTTCTCCCCGGCGAATTCCCGTAACTCTCTGGTACTCCGATAAATACTTGAATCACTCGGAACCTTTCCGAAGTCCGAATATAGTCGTCCAATATATCGATCTTTACGTCTCGACCATTGCGAGACTCCTCGTCATGTCCCCGATCTCATCCGGGACTCCAAACTCTTTCGGTACATCAAAACTCATAAACTCATAATAAAACTATCATCGAAACCTTAAGCTTGCGGACCCTACCGGTTCGAGAACTATGTAGACATGACCGAGACACGTTTCCGGTGAATAACCAATAGCGGAACCTGGATGCTCATATTGGCTCCTACATATTCTACGAAGATCTTTATCAGTCAAACCGCATAACAACATACGTTGTTCCCTTGGTCATCGGTATGTTACTTGCCCGAGATTCGATCGTCGGTATCTCAATACCTAGTTCAATCTCGTTACCGGCAAGTCTCTTTACTCGTTACGTAATGCATCATTCCGTAACTAACTCATTAGCTACATTGCTTGCAAGGCTTATTGTGATGTGCATTACCGAGAGGGCCCAGAGATACCTCTCCGACAATCGGAGTGACAAAACCTAATCTCGAAATACGCCAACTCAACATGTACCTTTGGAGACACCTGTAGAGATCCTTTATAATCACCCAGTTACGTTGTGACATTTGGTAGCACACAAAGTGTTCCTCCGGTAAACGGGAGTTGCATAATCTCATAGTTGTAGGAACATGTATAAGTCATGAAGAAAGCAATAGCAACATACTAAACGATCAAGTGCTAAGCTAACGGAATGGGTCATGTCAATCACATCATTCTCCTAATGATGTGATCCCGTTAATCAAATGACAACTCATGTCTATGGCTAGGAAACTTAACCATCTTTGATTCACGAGCTAGTCAAGTAGAGGCATACTAGTGACACTATGTTTGTCTATGTATTCACACATGTATTATGTTTCCAGTTAATACAATTCTAGCATGAATAATAAACATTTATCATGAAATAAGGAAATAAATAATAACTTTATTATTGCCTCTAGGGCATATTTCCTTCATCTTGTAGTTTAGTGTTGATCTGAGCTACACACAAGCGATTGCACAAGGTTGTATTCAAGAGAATTTTGGATGGTTGCGGCTGCTGCTGCTGGTTGCAGTTGTTAGAATTTTAAGGGAATTTAGTGTAGAAAGTTAGACAATTCTGTACCAACAGGAAGGAATTCTAGAACCATATCTTCTTCTGCTTGCTGCACTTTCCCAAAGTTTGTTTCCATATAAGCACACACACTGTCGATGGGCACTTGCGAAATCCTGATTCCTGGCTATTAAGTAACGATCCATTTGTGTACACTGAAAACTGATTTCGAGTAATTCATGAATAGTGCCCTTACTTAATTAGCAACCAAACCAAACCAAACATATATTATACGTTAGCTCCACCATATATATATTGCTTTTTACTTGACCGTGAACAGTAGGAGCTCTGCTTTTTCAGTTAAGAAGGGGGAATGGCTGTACAATGGGCTGAGAAAATCAGCTTACAGAGTTAAAACACACTCACAAAAGTGACAGGACGGAGACCCCAAACTATGTACATCTCCAGATCCTATCAAAACACTAAAGCGATCACTCCCGAAAGGCCTCCCTGTAGAGGCGAAGATCATCACAAACCAGCTGATAAACTGCAACTGGGTCACAACTCTTACTTTTGGGTTTCAGTGTTCTGCAGATGAATTTCAGCTGATAAACTACAACTGGGTCACAACTCTTACTTTTGGGTTTCAGTGTTCTGCAGATGAATTTCTGATGCCTTGCACTTCTAGGAGTTGTGGTTTATCTATGCAAACATGAACCTTAGATAAGTAATTGGTGTTCCATTGATGTGTCCAAATGATAATGAAATATAAAATTGAATTGTGCAAGTGAATTGATGATTATACATGCTTCAGTTTCTGAAGATTGGGAAGTAATCCTCGTGACATTTCCATGCAAATCTTTTTAAATCCACTTTTGGGTGACTCATTCTTTATTATATTGAACTTAAATTCACATTTCCGTACCGAGATTTGTGAAGTTCACTTTTTCTTTTCTGGGTGTAGCATCTGCAGGCCTACATGCAATCATTATTTTTGTTAAGCAACAGAATGCTACAGTTATGTCCAGAGTTACAGGCAAGGGGCGAGGAGAGTTGGTTTATGTTGGTATTCAATTGGTTGCTTCTTATGGTTAGGTACGTCTATATAAAGCTCCCATGTATTTCGCTACATTTGCCTAAAAACTGTATCTGTGTAGATTTTCAGTTCAAAGGTTTGCATTAAGTATATTTTCACTCCATGCGCATGATACATATCTTATCACCCAATGTACTGTTTAGTGGAAACCGATCATTCTAATCTGGCATTCTTTTGGTCTGCCCTGCTTTAGGTAGTTCATGTTGACTCCTTAATTTTTTACTGATAATGAGCTATTCATGGATCTAGCAACTGACTGTATTTGCTTTTGCCCGAGATCATGGATACTTTTTTCACGAGATCATGGATACTTGAATGCCCTTTGTTGACCATATACGGTTTCTGATTGTTTTCTTACGTTTATGCCTCTTATGAGCTTGTGGAACCCATTTATTTTCTCAAAGATCACTTGTGCCTACTAAGTCTTGGGATCCATTTTTTTGTTCCTATGGGACCAATCTGTAGAAGAATGCATGCTCCCGAGCTATAGAAGAAACCAACAGGTGGACAAAGTTGAGGGCCTGAGGCAACAATAGTTCTTCAAAGGCACTGGGCAATAATTGATTGGTCGAAGGTACCATTTTCTGTCGAACTTCAGTTGTCAGGGAAGAAATTGTTTCTATATGTGCCTTTGGTTTTCTTTCGCTTAGGGAGTTCATACAGTTCTTTTTTCAGGGCAATAGATTCTTCGGCTAGATAAGAAAGAGCACTCTGATTAATTAGATCAGAAGTTGCTTTTTCCATCGAGCTTCAGTTGACAGGGAAGAAATTGTTTATGTCTATGCCTTTGCTTTTATTTTACTTAGGGAGTTTGCATAGTTTTTTTTTCAGGGCAAGAGATTCTTCAGCTAGATGAGAAATAGCACTCTGATTAATTAGATCAGAAGTTGCGTGTGATGATGATTGCTCGTGCAGACTACAATGACACCAACCACCAGGCGAGGTCATCAGTGAGGCGCCGTTGGACATGAGTAAAGCTTCTTGACCTATATGATTCATGGTTTGGCATGTTTGCTTCATCGGAGTGCTTTATGTACTTAGTCTGAGATGATTGAGATCATTAACTTGCATTGGTTTATTTTTGCCGCATCTCCTGAAATACATTAGTGAAAGCTTAGCAGTGCTGATCTTCTAAACTTGAAGTTACGACTTGCTTAACCTCATAATAATTTAGTATTGGAGAGTGCAGAAATCATTTTGATGAAACAGTGAACAAGAAACTTGGGGCACTCTGGGTAATCAGCTGGGAGAAGCCCAGAAAAATCTGACAGGAGTGGTGACAGTAGCAGCAGCATGTCTGATACAATATCCCAAATAGTGATTGGAGCATTAAAGCCATGGTATTATTCTCTTTGGATTTTTTTGCATGTCCTGCTTTTGCTTAGACATTTAAATGTGTGATTTGTTTCTACCAGGTGGTTACTCATTTTTTTTCTTTCCAGATACACTCTTATATCATATATACTTTTTAGTGTTCTTGAAAGTGTTTTGTTGGTTGTACAAGGAATCGATGAACCAACGTCATGTCATCAAGGAAGGGGCTGTACTTTCCTTACAGAGCACAACTCATTATGCGAGGCGTCCGTCATTGCAACATATTGTCCAGGCAAATGATCCCCTTCTACTAAATTGAACTTATTGGCATCCAACTATATGTGATACCCACTTCTCCATAAATAGAAGTCATTTTACAAGCATGCAGTCCTTATTATTTTTCACAAGGGACATCCTTTTAACAGTTTCCCCCCTTCTTTGATGATGCAGGCTAGCTCATTCATTAGGGCTTGCCCAGCTATGCTTTTATTTTCTTTTTTTTCGTGATTGGATTATATGCTACTCGGTGTTGAAGGTTTGTTCATGCCAAAGTTAAGAAATCTTGTGATGTTACCAGAGATTGTCCATTTACTCATTCTGCATGGGATGGTCAGGGTTTGATTATTTTTATCAGCGTACTTTTGTACAGAAAATAACCCAATGGCGCGTGCCTGTTCTCTTTACTTATGTACCTACACAATAGTGCTTTATTAATTTTTTTGTGCAAATAATCAGTCTTTATGTTTATGAGAAATGATAATGACTTGCACCATTACCATACTTGCTGAAAGTATGTTTTGCTACAATACAATCCTATATTTACCGCGTGTTATGGTTTCATTCAGGTATAGCTTCCAAGTACCAAGTACAGGGCATGTCCTTACATAAAAATAATTTAATTCTCAATTGTCATTGGGGCTTACTAATTTTAAAATTGCTAATGTATTATAGTAATCAATTTCAAAATATGCAGAGTGTTAAAGATACACCCATTTGAAATTAGATATAGGGAAATAATCATATTTTTGTGAGCAAGCAGAAAGTTTATTAAGATTCATATATAAAGGTTACAATAATGTACTCCCTCTGTAAACTTTTATAAAATCGTTTAGATTAGTGATCAACACGACCAGTCTAGCACTCTTCCAATCCAAAAAAGACCAACACGTCCAAGCTATATAAGGTCGGCCCATCCACGCAGCCCCACCAAGGTCCAAGTGGGCTCCTAATCAGCCTTTTCATGTTATAATTTACTCATTAAAAAGATAGTCCCACCTCGCTTTCTAACACTGAATCTCATCAGTTTGAATATGTGAGTGATACGTCCTCAACGTATCTATAATTTTTGATTGCTCCATGCTATATTATCTACTGTTTTTGGCAATATTGCGCTTTATTTTTCACTTTTATATTATTTTTGGGACTAATCTATTAACCGGAGGCCCAGCCCAGATTTGCTGTTTTATGCCTATTTCAGTGTTTCGAGGAAAAGGAATATCAGACGGAGTCAAAACGGAACGAAATCAACTGGAGAAGTTATTTTTGGAAGGAAAGCAACCCAGGGAACTTGGAGTGCACGTCAGAGGAGATACGGGCTGCCCACGAGGGTGGGGGGCGCGCCCACCCCCCCTGGGCGCGTCCCCTGCCTCGTGGGGCCCCCGTAGCTCCTCCGACGTACCCCATGCACCCATATATACTCTTGTACTCTAAAACTTCCAGAACGGAAGATAGATCGGGAGTTCCGCCGCCGCAAGCCTCTGTAGCCACCAAAAACCAATCAGGACCCCGTTCCAGCACCCTGCCGGAGGGGGAACCCATCACCGGTGGCCATCTTCATCATCCTGGCGCTATCCATGACGAGGAGGGAGTAGTTCACCCTCGGGGCTGAAGGTATGTACAAGTAGCTATGTGTTTGATCTCTCTCTCTCTCGTGTTCTCTCTCGTGTTCCCTCTATGGCACGATCTTGATGTATCGCGAGCTTTGCTATTATAGTTGGATCTTATGATGTTTCTCCCCCTCTACTCTTTTGTGATGAATTGAGTTTCCCCTTTTGAAGTTATCTTATCGGATTGAGTTTTTTATGAGAACACTTGATGTATGTCTTGCCATGATTATCTGTGGTGACAATGGGATATCATGTGCCACTTGATGTATGTTTTGGTGACCAACTTGCGGGTTCCGCCCATGAACCTATGCATAGGGGTTGGCACACGTTCTTGACTCTCCGATAGAAACTTTGGGGCACCCTTTGAAGTACTTTTATGTTGGTTGGATGAATCTGAGATTGTGTGATGCATATCGTATAATCATGCCCATGGATACTTGAGGTGACAATGGAGTATCTAGGTGACATTAGGGTTTTGGTTGATTTGTGTCTTAAGGTGTTATTCAAGTACAAACTCTTTTATAGATTGATCCGAAAGAATAGCTTTGAGGTGGTTTCGTACCCTACCATAATCTCTACGTTTGTTCTCCGCTATTAGTGGCTTTGGAGTGACTCTTTGTTGCATGTTGAGGGCTTGTTATATGATCTATCTATGTTATTATTGTTGAGAGAACCTGCACTAGTGAAAGTATGAATCCTATGCCTTGTTTCCTATCATTGCAATACCGTTTACGCTAACTTTTACCACTTCCTACCTTGCTGTTTTTATATTTTCAGATTACAAAAACTTATATCTACCTTCCATATTGCACTTTTATCACCATCTCTTCGCCGAACTAGTGCACATATACAATTTACCATTGTATTGGGTGTGTTGGGGACACACGAGACCATTTTCATCCTACGCCTCCCACGGATTGATAAACCTTAGGTCATCCACTTGAGGGAAATTTGCTACTGTCCTACAAACCTGTGTACTTGCAGGCCCAACAACGTCTACAAGAAGAAGGTTGTGTAGTAGACATCAGTGAGCAAGTTACCTACGAATAAGCCTTCTTGGGAATTAAATAATTGAAGGGTGAGGCATCGGTCTGATGGAAAAACAAAAGAGAGGGGCGAGCTCAGGCAATTATACGTGAAATGAGCAACATTCAGGAACAAGCTTTGTTGGGAAATTAAAATAAGTACGGATGGAAGAGGCATGCATCTGGTGCCTTATTTTTTTTTGCGGTAATGCATCTGGTGCCCGAGCAACATTCAGGTTGTGGCCCGCACAATTAAATTAGATAAAAGGAGTAAGGACATGCAAGATTATATGTGCAATTAGAGTACAGTGCTTACTGTTCGTGGGGCGTTATAAGGATAATTAAATAAGATGAAAGGAGTAAGGACATGCAAAATTATACGTAAAATATAGTCCAATACTCTCTCCATGAACCAATAAGTTCGTACATTTTTTTTAACGGCTTACTAATTGACAGTAACTATATGCCCATTTTGCATGCCGAAGTCACATGTAAGAGTATCATACGGAAACCATTATAAAATTCTGAAAAAATACGGGATGTTAGGGAGGTGATGTTTTATTGTCACGCAAAATTTTAAGTTGAAACACATTGCGAGATATGAGCTACGAAAAAGAAAAAATCAGCCTTGAATAGTGACTTTACTGTTCGATACTATTCAATGCTGATTTTTTCTTTTTTGTAGCTCACATCTCACAATGTGTTACAAATTGAAAATTGTGTGTGGCAATAAAACACCATCCTCTTAACATCCCATATTTCTTTCAGGTTTTTTCGAAACTTCAAAACTTTTTTGTCTCATAGTTTTCACCGGTTTCCACCGAATGTTGGTTTTCGTATTATATTCTCCCCAATGTAAGAAGGCCTCAAGTCCCTCCACCGGAAATCTAAGCTCAATCGCAAGTTCCCGTACACGGCATTGCCGCGCAACCAAGCTCATCGGCTTGGAATTGAAAGACATGAATAGTTGGACCACATGACCATCGTTGATGATGGTGCCGCACAGAAGTGGCAACACGAATGGGTTGCTTGGTGCATACGAAGATTTTTTTTCTCCCGTTGCAACGCACGGGCATGTTTTGCTAGTCCTACTTATTAAAAGACCAATCCCGGTAGTTGAGTTGGCCCAGAAGTTTTTTTTCACAATCTCGGTACACTTGATTTTTGGCGATTCTTTTTTTTAGGGAAAAGTATATTCTTGGTCCCTCAATTCTATGGCAAGTATAGAATTGATCCCTCAACTTCAATACCAGCAAAGTTTAGTCCCTCGACTTTCAAAACCGGATAAATTTAGTCCTTGAATCGGTCAAACCCTGTTTAGCCAGACGAAGCGTTGCACCCAGGACCAACAATGCAGCCAGGGACGCCCCACGGGTGAGGCATGCCCTGTACTTCTACAACGTAGGCACGGACGCTTCATCCTGTGATGGAGACGACAGCGATTTGTGGTATGACGACGGCGGTGACGCTCTAGCATGTGGTAACAGATGCGAGTTGTGGCACGACAATGGCGACCAAGGGTGCACCGGTGCACCAATAGCAGCAGCGAGTGCTGCGCGGGGATACACAGTTCGGCGGCGGAGAAGAGTCGGCCCCGCAGAGACCCGAGGTGCAGAGGGCGCTGCATGGCGATGGTTTGCTCGGCAGCAGACGCACGAGCCAGCGACCCCAGTCCCCAGCGACAGTTCGGAGCTCCCGCAGATGCGACGAGGTGTGTGAGGCTCGCGGCAGCGAGATTTGAAGACCATGTGTTGCTCGCGGTTGTGCGCCTCAAGACCAGCAACATGTTCGCCATCGAGCATCAGTGACGACTGACGAGGAAGAAGCCGGCGAACACAAGCGCCTCCGCAACGTCTAGAACCGGCGGCCATTGTCAACGTGTCGAGAGGGCGAGCCGCGGGACCTGGCGGCTGACATCGACGACCATCCAACGCGTGTAGCTCCGGCTGGTGGTGCCGTCAGCATGTTCCTAGCTGGTGTTGCGTAGGGGGACGACGAAGTGGTGCCGTTGGCGGGAGTGCAGGCGCGCACACGAGTTGTTCGATCAAATGCTCACTAAAGAGAGATGAGAGGAAGAAGAGATACGATGAGTAGGAGAGAGAAACTGTGCCACGTCAGCGAAGACCGATCAAAACCACGTTGTGTCACCAGCAATACCGGGTCGGCTGAGACAAGGACTAAACTTATCCGGTTTAAAGAGTTGAGGGACTAAGTTTTGCCGGTTTTGAAGTTGAAGGACCGAATCTAAACTTTCGAAAGAATTGAGGGGCAAAAAATATACTTTTTTCTTTTTTTACATATGTAACTGAACATCCAATGCCTATTTTAATTTTAAATTTTATTTCAGGCGTATAGTGCTGAGATATAGCAAAGCTCCCATGTTTTATTATGAGTAAGTCCACTTCGGCATGGTTATTTTAAATATGTTTGCTAAGTTGTGTGTGTCTAACATGTCGTTTGTTTTACAAAAGGTTGAAGAAAGTGGAAGTTTTTCAACTTAATTTCATCCAAGAATGTTTTCCTTGGTACTAGCAAAGAAGAAGCATTTGACTGGTATGTGAGCTCGTGTGTATCTACTACAAAAACTAGGTTGACAATACCTTATATCTCGTATTTGAGCCATTTATTTTCCCCATCTATTTTCATGCAGCGATGTGACTGAAGAGATGGCAAGAAGCTTTTTCTTGAGAACCATATCATCTTCTCTGTAGCCTGGTTTTGGGATCGTATTAATATATAGGTGGATTTGCTCCAGTGTTTCTGCTACCGTCCAGGAGGCAAGGTTTATTCATCAACTGCTCTTACAAGTTGTTTGGTTATTAGTCAGCAATGTGTGGTAGTAATCTTCAGTGCTGCTAAGTGTAGAGTAATGACTACCACAAGCCTCAATTATGTAAATTGTAGATCAATCTGGTTTTAAAAGTAGCCGAGTCTTACCGGTTGAAGGTTTCCCTTTCTCCCCGCAAAAAAGAAGAAGAAGAAGGTTTCCCTTTCATACCATGTTCCGTCTTCCGTGTGCTACTCTTTGTTGTGTTGTGTGGTGCGGTGTCTCTTTGTATAAACTCGTTTGGCTCTGGTGGTTTGCTTTAGATATAAAGCGGGGCGAAAGCCTTTTTGGTAGTTGTAGGTTTCCTAATGGACATTATCATGATCTCATTCGGTCACCTCTGCTTACGTTAACACTAACGTGAGAACTTTTCAAAAATTTATTTCAGTATTGCAGAGCCTCCTCTCACTAATGGAATTTTCGAGTTTGCTGAGTAACAGAAAAACTCGGTGAAAGCCGTTTCCCACTCGACAGAGACTTTGCAAGTGTAGTTCTCAGCTAAGAGTACTCGAACCCCTTCAGGCAAAGCCCACTTTGTCGAGGGCGCCGACCTTCAGGGACTCGGCAAACCATTTGTCGAGCCCTAAGTGGGCGAACATGGGCTAGTATTATGTGGGGTACATGTTTATAGTCAGCATGGAGCCATGGACGGATGGACTTATCTACCATCCGCAGTTGCTTTTTCATATAGTTTTATCTATAGTAAAGATTGTAGCTATTGCAATTATAGTTGTTTTAGTTGGAATAAGTATTGTTAGTGACTTGGCCAACACTGACATTGCATAATATAATTTTACGTGCTCTTCTCATTTCATAGTTTAATGTCATGGAAGTCACATGAGAATTCATTCTTTTCGGTCGCAAATAGCTACAACATTTGTCTTACATATAAGTGCTACACAAAAAATGTCAAGAAAGATGAGTTTTTCATAGTAGTTATTGAACTGGATGAAAACACACATTGAAGATGGACAAATCAGATGTGCATGCTTCACAGGCTGGTTATTTAGTTATGCCAGAGCAATGATGCTCTGTTTGATGTGGATAATGTGCTTTCGTTTTTAATGTTTTGCTTACTTGCTTATTGCTTTTCAGGGTCATTTTGATAGATTTCTAAGAGCTTGTCTTTGAACAAGAGTACGCAGGCAATACTACAGTTGGGATACTTTTAGCTTGTTAGCTACACCCATTGAATAGTGTGAAATGTACAGAATTACAGATAGTCGACCCTTCGAATGAAAGAATCTAGATATATTAATTTTTTCTTCATTTTTAATGTAATAATTTACCCATATAATTCATCAAATTAATGCTAAATATTACTGTTACATTAACGCCTCGATCCTCTGTTGATAAGTTATAGAAGAACAGAGAACAGGTTTGAATGTTGACTCCTCAAGTGTTCAATGCTAGGTTTTCCAAACCCTTCGAGTTGGTGTCATAGGAGGATTATCTTAACATAGAGAAACTGGAAACAAGAGAATCAATCTTAGATATGACACACACATTTATGGTGTGGAACTTTTAATTTGAAGTATTTTCTATCCTTACCTCGATGCATTTTCAAAGTTCTGCAAGGACTGAGTTGTTAGATTGTTTCAGTTTATATGTCAAACTAGAAACTTGAACTTTCAAAGGTGTATCGCAGCTCACAATGCTCAAAACCGACCTTGAATTTCATGAGTCGGAATGAGATACTTCAGTGTGTGGGTCTCTAAATTTAAACTGAATTTTTGATTATCATGTTCCCTTTTACTTTTGGATTATTATGTTCCCTTTTTACTATGTTTCAGATACTTGTAGTAGTATCTTGCAAATGCATGACAATAACACTTGTATTATTTTCATTCTTATCTATATTTTAAAATCAACTGGGGGGTGGGGGTGATTTCTCCTGCTCTGCTGCACTACAGACTATTAGAAGTTCATGAAATGAATGATGTACATGCATCAACAGAAAATCTTGAAGTGGTGAAGGGATTGTTGTACATCAATATTTTCTTTTTATTGTGCATTACAAGACATCAATATGATTTATACACTATACATGCTAATACGTTGGCAACTTAATCTTCAAAAGTCATTGACCCATTGTTTCTGAACGCGGTGACAAAACATGCAATCTCTTAATTTGTTTCAAGACGGTGGATCATTTTGAAGAGGGGGGGGGGGGGGGGGACACATGGGATCTGTTGCTTGGATCAACATGGTGCTGTAGTGGGCCGGTAACTCAGCAGTTCGTGGGACAACGGATGGAATAAACAACTCCATTCTCTTCTTCCTAGGTTGGTGGAGAAGGATCAGCGGAACTGTGAAAAAGAAGTCAGATGTGTGCTGGAAGATAGATACTGTGAGTTTCATGTATTTTGTTCTAAGGATTTAGATGCTTCTAGAAGTTTTTAATAAGGAAAACACATTTTATAAAGAATCGCATAAGACTAATTTGTTGTTTCAGATGTTATTTTTTTAGACTTCGTCAAACTTAAACAAGTTTGACTTAGGATAAACTTAGAACTTCAAATATTTTCCAACAGTGGGAGTAATAAGCAACATCCGAGCACAAATTTTTTTGATTCGTTTGTTGGAACCAAAAAAGTCTCCATGCCTAAACTTATTCTTCTGTTGCATTTTTTGGTGGCACCAATATTCCTCAATGCTAAACGAAATGTGACAAGAAATTGGGGTAGAATAAAACCGGGTAGACTTTTTCTGACGATATGAACATTGTAAGGGGAATAAGATATAAAGCAATCTTTCAGGATCACCGGTGAGGTTGGATCAGCGACAAGAACTAACAACGATAGTTTGCAACATCTAGTTTTGTTGTCCTGTGGCAACCCACATGCACTCTACAAGTTATAGTAAGTTAGCCCTGAAGCCAGTCCACCATCTGCATTTCTCCAGCACAAAAACAGGATCTCGTATCTAAGAAAATTAGTGTTATATTAGAAAACAGATCAAAAAACTACTACCCTGGAGAAAGACCGAACTCTCAAAACAATACCTTCAACAAGGCAATTGCCAGGCACAACAAATGAACGCCACACCTTAGCTTTTCACCCCGAAAGTCACAACTCGGCACCCGAGGAGCACCACCAAAAATGAAATCCTCCTGTGGTGCTGCCCCCACTTGACACTGCTGCTACTGAAAGTTATCAAACATCTAGCTGACTCCATCTCCTTGAAGGCACCCTCCTCCTTACTAATCCTCTGATCTTGGCCATCAAGACTTTCTCCGCTGTTGTGTGTGCTATGGAAATCGAGATGCTGACATGTCCCATGGTGTCAACAAACAACAGAGCTTCGCGACGCACCCTCCTGGAGGCATGTAGGCTGATATGGACGCGCACGACCGGATACTATCCGATCCAGATATCCTTGGGCAAGATCTCCAACAATCACTTGACAAGATGTCCTTTAGATCATCCGGAACTGCACCTAGCTAGAAGAAATCTCCTCTCTTTGAGCCAAGGCTGCCATGCAGTGAGCCACTTTGTTCTGGTCCCGCTTTGTCCATCTCAGCTGGTAGGAACTGAACCTGCATAAATTTGCTTGGATGTCTGCCACTATCTGAAATAGAATTGTTTTGTTTGTTGATTCCGGATCCTGCGCCTTGACCAAAGAGATGCAACCCACCTCGATCTGGATCGGGGCATTAAAGAATTTGGCCGACTCACGTCCCGTCGAGAACAGAACCTCCCGGCAACAGAGCCAAACTTTCTGCTTCCTCTGTCATTTTACACTGATCCAACACACGTCCCATCGAGAAGAGAACCTCCCAGCCCTGGTCATTTTTGGCTATGGCCCCGCCTGCGCTAATGCCAGAGACAATATCAAATGCTGCGTTCGTGTTAGCTTCATCACTCGAGCAGGTGGGGGTGACCACTGTTCGTTATTGGGAGCGGCAGGGGGCAGCTGCTGTTCCTCGAAAGGACTCTGACAACAGGTGCTCTAGACAGTATCGGACATCTCCTGGGCAGCACATATCTCCAGCTCATATTTAAGCAAAAACGTTACTGATCCTGAGATGGACTCCTTTCCATCCCCATATGCACAATATTATCCCGTAGATGCCATGCAAGCCAAAAAAGAAGCAGAATTTTGTTCCGAACAGCAGCATCGCATGCTCCCCAGCAAGCCTTGGAGCCAGTCCTCTCCAGTATACCAGAAGCTTTTTTCCTTCGGTAAAAACTACTATATTATACTCCTATATACAACAAAAAGTTGTGGCCCAACAGAAAAATGAAGAGAACTCCAGTCACAGCAAGAAGATTTCATTTCAACTCAATATTGTCTCGCACGCACTGACAACCACCAAACTGCCTGAATGGTTGTATCCATTTGTGCCGGCCTCACGCTCTATCGTCCTCCTTTTTTTCAGATAGCATCTGACAATTCCATTTACCCATCTATACGTAATGACTTGATTTTACAGCGGAGTAAAACGGTGCTGCCAAATAGAGATGTTCTAAGTCGCGAATGAGAAGATTATATGCTGGCATTTATCTGATAAAAGACATGGGCTGATTCATCTTGAGGTTTGCACAGAAATAAACCCGCTTTGTTTACTTCAAAGTACAGCATGTACATTGGTTTTATCTCAAACATTTTACTAGTAACCGCGCAGTCGTAAGAATAATATGAAATGCCAATTTTCATGAATAATGAGTGTGCCCTCATGTAAAACAACATCACAACAAATATACACATTGCATCAAATTATATAACCTCCTATCCAAATACGTAGTTTTCAAGTCTAAGAAGTGTGCCAAGCGATTACAATCTCTTAAAACATTGTGAATGTTCATTCTGTTAAGATGTACCAGAACATTCCAGCCCGAAATTCCCCTCCAATAAAGTAATAATGTCTTGAGAAAAAACAGTACCTAAATAGGACTATATTATATATACAATAAAATGATGTGGCCCAAAAAACAAAGATGAGAACACCATCCACAGCAAGAAGATTACATTTCAACTCAATATTGCCTCGCATGCACCGACCACCACCACACTGCTGTATGGCTATATCCATTTGTGCCGGCCTCACACTATCGTACTCCTTTTTTCCGGATAGCATCTGACGATTCCATCTACTCATCCATACAGAATGGCTTGATTTTACAGCGCAGTAAAAGGGTGTTGCCAAATACAGATGTTCTAAGTCGCAAACTGGAAGATTATATGCTGGCATTTATCTGATAAAAGACATGGGCTGATTCATCTTGAGGTCTGCACAGAAGATAGAATAGCTTTGTTTACATAAACGTGCAGAATGTACATTGGTTTTACCTCTTAACATTTTACTAGTAAGCGCGTAGTGTAAGAATAATATGAAATGTTAGTTTTCATGAATGATGAACGTGTCCTCATGTAACAAAATATAACAACAAATATACACATTGGAAAATATATAACCTCCTATCAAAAAAAGCAGTTTCCAAGTATAAGAAGTGCGCCAAGCGATTACAATCTCTTGTAACATTGTGAATGTTCATTCTGTGAAGATCTACCGTCGCGCAGGCACATTCCAACCCGGAATTCCTCTCCAATAAAATAATAATGTCTGAGAAAAAACACTACATAAATAGGAGTATACGTACCATATTTCCCCTTTTGTAGAGTCATGTCTTAAGAGGTAAGACCACAAAACTTGTGGCCCCTAACTCTCTCCTTCTCGAGTTCCACTTTGCAATTCTGGGATTCATGTGCTCACACAACTTTTCGTCTCCACTGTCAATACGTATTTCTTCAAGAACCATCGCATTCTCGGCGAAAGTTTTTATCAGCTTGACACCAAGACAGTCCTTCTTCTCTAGCTGGAACTGCAAGTCCACTCTCCTCAGGGAGCTCTGCAAGCATTGGAATAAGTAGCGCGGACCTACCATGGCAGCCATCAGAATTTCCTTCCGAGTAGTTCCTTTCTGTCTGTGTCCCCCTTGTTTATTCGATACATCCTCCTCCTCGTACTTTGCGGTGAGGTTGATTCGGAGGGTAGTGAGCACAGGACAGCAGTGGAGCAGGTTCAAGATGGTCGTCACTGCTGCAGTCTTGTCTTTGGTCCAATGCGCTCCTTGAAACTCGAGACACTCGAGCCGGCGGAATGCCGGCAGGAGTTTGACCTGCCTTGCCTTGCTGAGGACGGCGATATCCTCGAGGTGGTTCACACTCAGCCTCATCTCCTTGGTGCCAGTGAAGTTCCGAGCAAATCGCCAGAAGGTTTCTAAGTCACTGTTTGGATCCATTTCCTTGTAGCCTTGCTCTTGCTCGAAAAATTCCAAATCCACTTGTTCAAACTCGAGAGGCTGTGGACCGAATGAGTAGGAGCGGAGTGGCCCCTTGTAGCTGAAGCGGCGCAACCTCATCGTGTCGATCTTCAAACGATCGACGGGCTTCAAGAAGAACCAGCCGCGGCCAGGGGCATGTACCTTCACCTCCCAACTGCAATTGTCAAGCACGAGCACGGTGGTTGTGGGGCAACGGAGGTGGCGCCATGTGGCTTCTCTGGCTTCCTCATGTGTTATGAAGACAGACTCGAGTCGGACGGCAGCGAGGGATGGCACGGCGTCAATAACGCGTTGGAGAGATCCTAGCTGCTGGCTGCAATGGCTCAGCTTTAGGGAGGACAGCCGTGGGAGCACAGCCTCCCTGTGGTAGACTAGTACTCCACTGCAGTTGGTGAGTCGAGGGTGACTGTGCAGTTGTGTACCCACCGATCATAGGGGTTGCCGGAAGGATCTTTGGCAGCGAGCAGGAGCTCCTCGACGTTGTGCACCGCCCGGTGGGAGAGCACGACCTCGACCATGTCTTTGTAGGACGACATGACCCTGTAATGGTCGGGGTACCAGCTGATTAAGGTGAGCCTCGTGACGGGGACGTCGGCGGCGTTGAGAGCCCCCGTGGCCGCAGAGACCATGTCATCGATCTCGGAGAAGAAGCGGGCGTGGGCGTTGTCGTGCTCTTGCCCTGGTCGTCGGCGGTGTTTCCTTTTCTCGACGACGCCGGTCTCGAGGTTTAGGGCGGCCGAGGAGAGCCAGAGCGGCTCTCGCCAACGCCGGGAGAGCGCGGTTGTGGAGGCTGCCTCCTTGAGTGGGGCGAAGTGGAGGATGCGGCGGAGGAGGTCGTTGGAGAGCGACGACAGCCGGTCCACGCCACCGCCGGCCATCGCCTACGTCGATCGGCGGCACGTTTGAGACGATTCGATGCGATGCGATGCGATCGTGATCTCGATTGGATTGGGTTCACGCGTAGGTGGTATACACGAGTCAGTTTGGGTCCTCAACGTATTGGGCGGATCGAGCTGAATACAAATCGGGCGTAAGTTACCTTCCTTTTTGCAGAACATTTTTTTATTGAGATTCCGTTCAGCCCTCAACAAGTCAATTAAATCTATTTTTCCTTTTCAGTATTATATATTCTGCCATATTAAGATTTATTTAAGACCTCTTCAAGTCATTTGAGACAATAATATACTCGGGAAATCTGTGTTTTTCTTCGGCCCATGTTGAGGATCCCCCGCCTCCTCCATTCGACACGAGTTCAACTACTTCTCTATCTAGCAAATGATGCATTGAAGAAGAAAAAAACGCTTTTGCTTCACTGAAGCCAAAATTGGTTACCACAACAAAAGAAAAAGAACCCGCCTAACAAGAGTTTTGAATGGATGTTTTAGGAGAATTTCCTTTTGAATACTTTGGTTAGAAACGGATTCCTATTGCTATGTAGGATTGGTGTGTATCCTTCACATTTCAAAGAAATACTCCCTTCATCCGGAAATACTTGTCGTAGGGATGGATGTATCTAGACGTATTTAAGTTTTAGATACATCTATTTTTATCCATTTCTTCGACAAGTATTTCCAAACGGAGGGAGTAGTTTAACTCAAACTTAACGAAAAAACCAAAATATTTAGCTCAGACTTTTCTTTTTTTGCCGAAAAATTTCCGATCTATTCGTCTTCAATCATGGTAGTAAAATGAACACCAGAAATAATAAAAATTACATTCAGATCCGTAGACCCCCTAGGGATGATCATAGGCACTCAAGCAAGCCGAAAACGCACCGCCGTCATCACCCCTCCATCGCCGGAGTCGGGCACAACTTGTTGTAGTAGACCGCCGGAAAGTTGCCGTGCTAAGGACCGTAGGACCAGTGCACTAGAACAGCAACCGCCGTGGAAAAAAATAACGTAGATTAGAAGGATCCAACCAGAAGACACACGAACGTAGACGAACAACGGCGAGATCCGAGCAAATCCACCAAAGATAGATCCATCGAAGACAGTGTTGGGTTTCGTAGTAATTTCAAAAAATTTCCTACGCACACACAAGATCATGTGATGCATAGCAACGAGAGGGGAGAGTGATGTCTACGTACCCACGCAGACCGACTGCGGAAGCGTTGACACGACGTAGAGGAAGTAGTCGTACGTCTCCACGATCCAACCGATCAAGCACCGAAACTACGGCACCTCCGAGTTCGAGCACACGTTCAGCTCGATGACGATCCCCGGACTCCGATCCAGCAAAGTGTCGGGAAGAGTTCCGTCAGCACGACGGGGTGGTGACGATCTTGATGCACTACAGCAGCAGGGCTTCGCCTAAACTCCGCTACAGTATTATCGAGGAATATGATGGCTGGGGGCACCACACATGGCTAAGGAATAGATCACGTGGATCAACTTGTGTGTTTCTGGGGTGCCTCTGCCTCAGTATATAAAGGACTAGAGGGGGGAGGCTGGCCGGCCATAGGAGGCGCGCCAGGAGAGTCCTACTCCCTCTGGGAGTAGGATTCCCCCCCCCCCAATCCTAGTTGGAATAGGATTCGCGGAGGGGGAAAAGAGAGAGGGGGGGGGGGGGGGCGGCCACCTCTCCTAGTCCTAATAGGACTAGGGGAAGGGGGGAGGCGCGCAGCCCATGTAGGGCAGCCCCTTCTCTTTTCCACCAAGGCCCACTAAGGCCCATATAGCTCCCGGGGGGTTCCGGTAACCTCCCGGTACTCCGGTAAAATCCCGATTTCACCCGGAACACTTCCGATATCCAAACATAGGCTTCCAATATATCAATCTTTACGTATCGACCATTTCGAGACTCCTCGTCATGTCCGTGATCACATCCGGGACTCCGAACAACCTTCGGTACATCAAAATGCATAAACTCATAATATAACTGTCATCGTAACCTTAAGCGTGCGGACCCTACGGGTTCGAGAACAATGTAGACATGACCGAGACACGTCTCCGGTCAATAACCAATAGCGGGACCTAGATGCCCATATTGGCTCCTACATATTCTACGAAGATCTTTATCGGTCAGACCGCATAACAACATACGTTGTTCCCTTTGTCATCAGTATGTTACTTGCCCGAGATTCGATCGTCGGTATCCCATACCTAGTTCAATCTCGTTTCCGGCAAGTCTCTTTACTCGTTCCGTAATACATCATCTCGCAACTAACTCATTTAGTTGCAATGCTTGCAAGGCTTAAGTGATGTGCATTACCGAGAGGGCCCAGAGATACCTCTCCGACAATCAGAGTGACAAAACTTAATCTCAAAATACGCCAACCCAACATGTACCTTTGGAGACACCTGTAGTACTCCTTTATAATCACCCAGTTACGTTGTGACGTTTGGTAGTACCCAAAGTGTTCTTCCGGTAAACGGGAGTTGCATAATCTCATAGTTACAGGAACATGTATAAGTCATGAAGAAAGCAATAGCAACATACTAAACGATCGGGTGCTAAGCTAATGAAATGGGTCATGTCAATCAGATCATTCAACTAATGATGTGACCTCGTTAATCAAATAACAACACTTTGTTCATGGTTAGGTAACATAACCATCTTTGATTAACGAGCTAGTCAAGTAGAGGCGTACTAGTGACACTAAGTTTGTCTATGTATTCACACATGTATTATGTTTCCGGTTAATACAATTCTAGCATGAATAATAAACATTTATCATGATATAAGGAAATAAATAATAACTTTATTATTGCCTCTAGGGCATATTTCCTTCAGTCTCCCACTTGCACTAGAGTCAGTAATCTAGATTACACTGTAATGATTCTAACACCCATGGAGCCTTGGTGTTGATCATGTTTTGCTCGTGGAAGAGGCTTAGTCAACGGGTCTGCTACATTCAGATCCGTATGTATCTTGCAAATCTCTATGTCTCCCACCTGGACTAGATCCCGGATGGAGTTGAAGCGTCTTTTGATGTGCTTGGTCCTTTTGTGAAATCTGGATTCCTTTGCCAAGGCAATTGCACCAGTATTGTCACAAAAGATTTTCATTGGACCCGATGCACTAGGTATGACACCTAGATCGGATATGAACTCCTTCATCCAGACTCCTTCGTTCGCTGCTTCCGAAGCAGCTATGTACTCCGCTTCACTTGTAGATCCCGCTACGACGCTTTGTTTAGAACTGCACCAACTGACAGCTCCACCGTTTAATGTAAACACGTATCCGGTTTGCGATTTAGAATCGTCGGATTAGTGTCAAAGCTTGCATCAACGTAACCATTTACGACGAGCTCTTTGTCACCTCCATGTACGAGAAACATATCCTTAGTCCTTTTCAGGTATTTCAGGATGTTCTTGACCGCTGTCCAGTGATCCACTCCTGGATTACTTTGGTACCTCCCTGCTAGACTTATAGTAAGGCACACATCAGGTCTGGTACACAGCATTGCATACATGATAGATGCTATCGCTGATGCATAGGGAACATCTTTCATATTCTCTCTATCTTCTGCAGTGGTCGGGCATTGAGTCTTACTCAATTTCACACCTTATAACACAGGCAAGAATCCTTTCTTTGCTTGATCCATTTTGAACTTCTTCAAAATTTTGTCAAGGTATGTTGTTTGTGAAAGTCCAATTAAGCGTTTTGATCTATCTCTATAGATTTTTATGCCTAATATGTAAGCAGCTTCATCGAGGTCTTTCATTGAAAAACTCTTATTCAAGTATCCCTTTATGCTATCCAGAAATTCTATATCATTTCCAATTAGTAATATGTCATCCACATATAATATCAGAAATGCTACAGAGCTCCCACTCACTTTCTTGTAAATACAGGCTTCTCCGAAAGTCTGTATAAAACCAAATGCTTTGATCACACTATCAAAGCGTTTATTCCAACTCCGAGAGGCTTGCACCAGTCCATAAATGGATCGCTGGAGCTTGCATACTTTGTTAGCTCCTTTTGGATCGACAAAACCTTCTGGTTGCATCATATACAACTCTTCTTCCAGAAATCCATTCAGAAATGCAGTTTTGACATCCATTTGCCAAATTTCATAATCATAAAATGCGGCAATTGCTAACATGATTCGGACAGACTTAAGCATCGCTACAGGTGAGAAAGTCTCATCGTAGTCAACCCCTTGAACTTGTCGAAAACCTTTCGCGACAAGTCGAGCTTTGTAGACAGTAACATTACCATCAGCGTCAGTCTTCTTCTTGAAGATCCATTTATTCTCAATTGCTTGCCGATCATCAGGCAAGTCAACCAAAGTCCATACTTTGTTCTCATATATGGATCCCATCTCAGATTTCATGGCTTCAAGCCATTTTGCGGAATCTGGGCTCACCATCGCTTCTTCATAGTTCGTAGGTTCATCATGATCTAGTAGCATGATTTTCAGAACAGGATTACCGTACCACACTGGCGCGGATCTTACTCTGGTTGATCTACGAAGTTCAGTAGTATCTTGATCTGAAGTTTCATGATCATTATCATTAGCTTCCTCACTAACTGGTGTAGGTGTCACTAAAACAGTTTTCTGTGATGTACTATTTTCCAGTAAGGGAGCAGGTACAGTTACCTCGTCAAGTTCTACTTTCCTCCCACTCACTTCTTTCGAGAGAAACTCCTTCTCTAGAAAGGATCCATTTTTAGCAACGAATGTCTTGCCTTTGGATCTGTGATAGAAGGTGTACCCAACAGTCTCCTTTGGGTATCCTATGAAGACACATTTCTCCGATTTGGGTTCGAGCTTATCAGGTTGAAGCTTTTTCACATAAGCATCGCAGCCCCAAACTTTAAGAAACGACAACTTTGGTTTCTTGCCAAACCACAGTTCATAAGGCGTCGTCTCAACGGATTTTGATGGTGCCCTATTTAACGTGAATGCGGCCGTCTCTAAAGCATAACCCCAAAACGATAGCGGTAAATCAGTAAGAGACATCATAGATCGCACCATATCTAGTAAAGTACGATTACGACGTTCGGACACACCATTACGCTGTGGTGTTCCGGGTGGCGTGAGTTGCGAAACTATTCCACAATTTTTCAAATGTACGCCAAACTCGTAACTCAAATATTCTCCTCCACGATCAGATCGTAGAAACTTTATTTTCTTGTTACGATGATTTTCAACTTCACTCTGAAATTCTTTGAACTTTTCAAATGTTTCAGACTTATGTTTCATTAAGTAGATATACCCATATCTGCTTAAGTCATCTGTGAAGGTGAGAAAATAACGATATCCGCCACGAGCCTCAATATTCATCGGACCACATACATCGGTATGTATGATTTCCAACAAATCTGTTGCTCTCTCCATAGTACCGGAGAACGGTGTTTTAGTCATCTTGCCCATGAGGCACGGTTCGCAAGTACCAAGTGATTCATAATCAAGTGGTTCCAAAAGTCCATCAGTATGGAGTTTCTTCATGCGCTTTACACCGATATGACCTAAACGACAGTGCCACAAATAAGTTGCACTTTCATTATCAACTCTGCATCTTTTGGCTTCAACATTATGAATATGTGTATCACTACTATCGAGATTCATCAAAAATAGACCACTCTTCAAAGGTGCATGACCATAAAAGATATTACTCATATAAATAGAATAACCATTATTATCTGATTTAAATGAATAACCGTCTCGCATCAAACAAGATCCAGATATAATGTTCATGCTCAACGCTGGCACCAAATAACAATTATTTAGGTCTAATATTAATCCCGAAGGTAGATGTAGAGGTAGCGTGCCGACCGCGATCACATCGACTTTGGAACCGTTTCCCACGCGCATCGTCACCCCGTCCTTTGCCAGTGCCCGCTTATTCCGTAGTCCCTGTTTCGAGTTGCAAATATTAGCAACAGAACCAGTATCAAATACCCAGGTGCTACTGCGAGCTCTAGTAAGGTACACATCAATAACATGTATATCACATATACCTTTGTTCACCTTGCCATCCTTCTTATCCGCCAAATACTTGGGGCAGTTCCGCTTCCAGTGACCAGTCTGCTTGCAGTAGAAGCACTCAGTTTCAGGCTTAGGTCCAGACATGGGTTTCTTCTCCTGAGCAGCAACTTGCTTGCTGTTCTTCTTGAAGTTCCCCTTCTTCTTCCCTTTGCCCTTTTTCTTGAAACTAGTGGTCTTGTTAACCATCAACACTTGATGCTCCTTTTTGATTTCTACCTCCGCAGCTTTCAACATTGCGAAGAGCTCGGGAATAGTCTTGTTCATCCCTTGCATATTATAGTTCATCACGAAGCTCTTGTAGCTTGGTGGCAGTGATTGGAGAATTCTGTCAATGACGCAATCATCCGGAAGATTAACTCCCAATTGAATCAAGTGATTATTATACCCAGACATTTTGAGTATATGCTCACTGACAGAACTGTTCTCCTCCATCTTGCAGCTATAGAACTTATTGGAGACTTCATATCTCTCAATCCGGGCATTTGCTTGAAATATTAACTTCAACTCCTGGAACATCTCATATGCTCCATGACGTTCAAAACGTCGTTGAAGTCCCGATTCTAAGCTGTAAAGCATGGCACACTGAACTATCGAGTAGTCATCAGCTTTGCTCTGCCAGACGTTCATAACATCTGGTGTTGCTCCAGCAGCAGGCCTGGCACCGAGCGGTGCTTCCAGGACGTAATTCTTCTGAGCAGCAATGAGGATAATCCTCAAGTTACGGACCCAGTCCGTATAATTGCTACCATCATCTTTCAACTTTGCTTTCTCAAGGAACGCATTAAAATTCAATGGAACAACAGCATGAGCCATCTATCTACAATCAACATAAACAAGCAAGATACTATCAGGTACTAAGTTCATGATAAGTTTAAGTTCAATTAATCAAATTACTCAAGAACTCCCACTTAGATAGACATCCCTCTAATCTTCTAAGTGATTACGTGATCCAAATAAACTAAACCATAACCGATCATCACGTGAGATGGAGTAGTTTTCAATGGTGAACATCGTTATGTTGATCATATCTACTATATGATTCACGCTCGACCTTTCGGTCTCCGTGTTCCGAGGCCATATCTGCATATGCTAGGCTCGTCAAGTTTAACCTGAGTATTCTGCGTGTGCAAAACTGGCTTGCACCCGTTGTAGATGGACGTAGAGCTTATCACACCCGATCATCACGTGGTGTCTGGGCACGACGAACTTTGGCAACGGTGCATACTCAGGGAGAACACTTCTTGATAATTTAGTGAGAGATCATCTTATAATGCTACCGTCAATTAAAGCAAGATAAGATGCATAAAAGGATAAACATCTCATGCAATCAATATAAGTGATATGATATGGCCATCATCATCTTGTGCTTGTGATCTCCATCTCCGAAGCACCGTTATGATTATCATCGTCACCGGCGCGACACCTTGATCTCCATCATAGAATCATTGTCGTCTCGCCAATCTTATGCTGCCACGACTATCACTACCGTTTAGTAATAGAGTAAAGCATTACATCGTGATTGCATTGCATACAATAAAGCGACAACCATATGGCTCCTTCTAGTTGCCGATAACTCGGTTACAAAACATGATCATCTCATACAATAAAATTCAGCATCATGCCTTGACCATATCACATCACAACATGCCCTGCAAAAACAAGTTAGACGTCCTCTACTTTGTTGTTGCAAGTTTTACGTGGCTGCTACGGGCTTAAGCAAGAACCAATCTCACCTACGCATCAAAACCACAACGATAGTTTGTCAAATAGACTCCGTTTTAACCTTCGCAAGGACCGGGCGTAGCCATACTTGGTTCAACTAAAGTTGGAGAGACAGTCGCCTGCAAGCCACCTGTGTGCAAAGCACGTCGGGGGAACCGGTCTCGCGTAAGCGTACGCGTAATGTTGGTCCGGGTCGTCTCGTCCAACAATGCCGCCGAACCAAAGTATGACATGCTGGTAGGCAGTATGACTTATATCGCCCACAACTTACTTGTGTTCTACTCGTGCACATAACATCAACATAAATAACCTAGGCTTGGATGCCACTGTTGGGTTTCGTAGTAATTTCAAAAAAATTCCTACGCACACGCAAGATCATGTGATGCATAGCAACGAGAGGGGAGAGTGATGTCTACGTACCCATGCAGACCGACTGTGGAAGCGTTGACACGACGTAGAGGAAGTAGTCGTACGTCTCCACGATCCAACCGATCAAGCACCGAAACTACGGCACCTCCGAGTTCGAGCACACGTTCAGCTCGATGATGATCCCCGGACTTCGATCCAGCAAAGTGTCGGGAAGAGTTCCGTCAGCACGACGGCGTGGTGACGATCTTGATGCACTACAGCAGTAGGGCTTCGCCTAAACTCCGCTACAGTATTATCGAGGAATATGGTGGCTGGGGGCACCGCACACGGCTAAGGAATAGATCACGTGGATCAACTTGTGTGTTTCTGGGGTGCCTCTGCCTCAGTATATAAAGGACTAGAGGGGGGAGGCTGGCCGGCCATAGGAGGCGCGCCAGGAGATTCCTACTCCCTCTGGGAGTAGGATTCCCCCCCCCCCAATCCTAGTTGGAATAGGATTCGCGGAGGGGGAAAAGAGAGAGGGGGGGGGGCACCTCTCCTAGTCCTAATAGGACTAGGGGAAGGGGGGAGGCGCACAGCCCATGTAGGGCAGCCCCTTCTCTTTTCCACCAAGGCCCACTAAGGCCCATATAGCTCCCGGGGGGTTCCGGTAACCTCCCGGTACTCCGGTAAAATCCCGATTTCACCCGAAACACTTCCGATATCCAAACATAGGCTTCCAATATATAAATCTTTACGTCTCGACCATTTCGAGACTCCTCGTCATGTCCGTGATCACATCCGGGACTCCGAACAACCTTCGGTACATCAAAATGCATAAACTCATAATATAACTGTCATCGTAACCTTAAGCGTGCGGACCCTACGGGTTCGAGAACAATGTAGACACCGAGACACGTCTCCGGTCAATAACCAATAGCGGGACCTGGATGCCCATATTGGCTCCTACATTTTCTACGAAGATCTTTATTGGTCAGACTGCATAACAACATACGTTGTTCCCTTTGTCATCGGTATGTTACTTGCCCGAGATTCGATCGTCGGTATCCAATACCTACTTCAATCTCGTTACCGGCAAGTCTCTTTACTCGTTCCGTAATACATCATCTCACAACTAACATATTAGTTGTAATGCTTGCAAGGCTTATGTGATGTGCATTACCGAGAGGGCCTAGAGATACCTCTCCGACAATCAGAGTGACAAATCCTAATCTCGAAATACGCCAACCCAACATGTACCTTTGGAGACACCTGTAGTACTCCTTTATAATCATCCAGTTACGTTGTGACGTTTGGTAGTACCCAAAGTGTTCCTCCGGTAAACGGGAGTTGCATAATCTCATAGTTACAGGAACATGTATAAGTCATGAAGAAAGCAATAGCAACATACTAAACGATCGGGTGCTAAGCTAATGGAATGGGTCAAGTCAATCAGATCATTCAACTAATGATGTGACCTCGTTAATCAAATAACAACACTTTGTTCATGGTCAGGAAACATAACCATCTTTGATTAACGAGCTAATCCAGTAGAGGCATACTAGTGACACTAAGTTTGTCTATGTATTCACACATGTATTATGTTTCTGGTTAATACAATTCTAGCATGAATAATAAACATTTATCATGATATAAGGAAATAAATAATAACTTTATTATTGCCTCTAGGGCATATTTCCTTCAAAAGCATGGGGCAGAAAACAACCCGTTGGGAGCAGGGAAAAAATTGACTGACCACTACTAGTGACATGTGAAATTGAACACAACAGCACCAACCCACAAAAAACAGCATGTATCTTGGAAAAAATAATGAAGGGCCAACAATTTGGCTGACCCAAAATGAGAAATCAGGCGACTTGTGTTGAGCTACAGTAATAGATAGATATAATAGAATAGATATCTTAAGCAAAGAAGAGAGAGAGAGAGAGAGAGAGAGAGAGAGAGAGTATAGTTGACTGTTTTTCTCCCGTTGTGGCTAGTGTAGAACATATGCACAAAGATTCGACTGACCCAAATTCAAAAAGCTGACAACTTATATAGTTCCGTTAAGGGCTGCAGCCTCGGTCGTCGCCACCACCGGCGGGAATTTTTTGTACCCTCGCCTCCGGCTGCCATCTTGGCGTCATGAGGTGAGGGGACCTCACATATCTTCAAGAGTTCTATATTCTTGGTCATCATCTAGTGATCGTCATAATTTATGAGAATAAATTTACTCTCAATTTTTTTGGTGGTGCCATGGGATTAGAGAGTTTTCTGTCCCCACAGATCCGATTATTCGGATCTAGTGAGTTTATATTAGAAGAACATGAACCAGAGTTACATATTGATACTTACCATGGATGGAGAACTAAAAAGTTATAACACTTCCATGTAGTTGTAAATATAAAATTGTCAAGAATGATAATAAGCACGGAGATCTAAAATGTACTATCACTTCCATGTAGCTGAGAACCTAACATTGACAGGATCCACACCATGTTTCAGGGTACAAGTAAAAGCTTGTCGTGCTTACTCAGAGGAAGGCATAATGGATCTTCTGTAAAGGCACCAACACAGGTACACATCACATAGGCTCCTGAAAAAAAGAAACCATGCTTGAAAATAACACCAGTGGGAATCAAGAAAATTGTAATATTCATGGCCTCTTTTGGGGAAAAATCAGTATATCTTCAGCCGTAGCAAAGAAAACACACACATATATGCATATGGATATATCTTAACTAGCACCTCTACGCGTACACGGACATAGAGCGACCAACAAGCCAATCAAGGCAACAAACATCTACTCTATAATTAGCTAGATCCAGTGCCTTCCTTAGCAGCAAGGTACAAACAAATTAAGAAAGACAAAGAATCTGAGAATCTCCTCCACAAGAAGAAAACAAAAATCGCTTATCCCTCTCCTCAAGGTAGACTGCACCACACAAGATTAGAGGAGAAGAAGCTCACCCAGCAGCACATGAATAAGCTATATCAAACGAACATAGAGAAAAGAGGTTCAACCTCCAGATCCGTCCACATAGCAGTCACAGGAACGCCATGGGCACCAAGAGGATGGAGGGAAGATCGGAGATAGCAAATACCCTGCATCAAAATCGAAGGCAAAATCAAAATCAATGGAAGCACGAAGAACCAAGGACAGAGGAAGAACAGATGTACCACAAGATCAACTTAACTGGGAGCTATCGGAGCCCGGTTTAACCTCTCTTCCTCCTCCTCCTGTCGAGGAGTCGGCGACGGCATGGCTACCGTGGCGCTCGGGTTAGCCTGGGCTGAGGAGACGGCGGGGGCAGGGGTCGCATCCCACCTCATGCAGTGCGGTGGTGGCTGGCTGGGCGAAGGAGATGACGTCGGCGTGGGGCTGGACCTGGACGGCAGCGGGGCAGGGAGGCACGGGCGGTCCTAGGGTTTGGAGGGAGAGAAAGAGAGGCGATGTGGGAGGGAGAGGACAGGGGACGGCGCGAGTCCGAGAGGAGCGATGACGGCGGCGTGAGGTCGTGGATGGGTGCCTGGGTGAGCGGCGGCGGGGCAGGAGGCGGGTGCGCATTAGGGTTTGGAGGGAGAGAGAAAGAGAGGCGGGGCGGGAGGAAGAGGGGAGGCAACTGCACGAGGGAGAGGAGCGACGGCCAGGTCTTCTCCACATGAGCCACATACTTTTATACCGCTATGTGTGAAATGACGAAAATGCTCTCAACGAGGCACTGTAATTGCGGTGGCACGATCGTTGCTGTACTATTCATTGCTACAGTATCAACCCTTCGATCCGACGGCGCAGGTCATCTAGGAGCTTGATCGGACAGCTGGAAACACATCAAGCAACTCGGTCGGACGGCCGAGAGTCGCTAAGCTCTGAAAGAGCTCGGTTCTCTCCTGGATTCTTGTTTCTGGATTCTAGCGTGCATTGCATGCATATGAATCGGATCAATGGTATGATTTGCACGTGTGGCACTCAAGGCCCAAAGTGTTGGGCAGAAAACAACCCGTTAGGAGCAGGGAAAAATTCCCTAACCACAAATAGTCACAAGTCAAACTCAACACAGCAGCACCAACCCACAAAAAACAGCACGTATCTTGGAAAAAAATTGAAAGGCCAACAATTTGATTGACCCAAAATGAGAAATTAGGCGACTTCCATTTAGTTAAAGTGATATATTAAGATAGATAGATATGAAGATAGGCGAAGATGCCCGATGGAGCTCGGCCTCCATGGGAGCTGAATTCCAAATGATCAAAATTCAAATGTCCATGTTTAAAAAAAATTAAAACAAAATACACATACTTAGAGACATGATGCACAAGTGTGTAAATTTTGATTTTTGATTTTTTTTTCAAAAATTAAGGCCTCCATGGAGGGGAAGCTCCAAAACGCCTCACTCGAAGATAGATAGATAGATAGTACAGAAGTAGCGGGGTGACCCGCGCAATTGCGCGGCGTCATTATGTTATGCATGTATTTTTCTTATCTGGAACTACATGTCTGTAGCCACAATAAATTGATGTATTAAAAAAGAAACACCATGCATAACAAAGAAAATCCACTATGTTTGCTTGACTAATCACGTATTTGTTTGTAGATTAATAGCCATAGTTAGGAACTGTGATTATACACAGTCTCCTTAGTTGGCACTTTTATGTTGCTAAGTAATTAGACACATATTAAGGCACACTTCAGTATGATGCTTCCTAAATCCTTAATGAATTCTAAATCATGAAGTATTAAACTTAAACATGTATGGCTCATACATAAACCATGTTTTTTCATCATGATTTGTGGAATCACATGCATTAAGAGGCATCTAAATGCATCCACATCTTACAGTAGTTTCCTCTATCGCTGCCAACCTAGTTCAATGTAGTGTGTACTCATAAAAAAATGCCGAAATTATATCACTTCGGCATTCACATCATCTCTTGTGTTTGCTTTCATGCACTTGTGTTGTTTGTATCTACTTATATTTTTCCATGCAACTAAAATAACTTATTACCCATTTGCGATTGGAGATTACAACATTTACTCCTACTATGACGACATTGTGTTACTTTTTTCATAAAATCTGATGAGTGAAACATATGTTGTCTTACACGATGTCAAGAGCACCTGCTCATAGATAAATTTCCATCTCCAATCGACCACTTCAATATTTTTATGACCATGATGTCCGTCGGTGACAATTAATTTAGGACCGATTGTGTCCGTCTACATTATGTCATTTTTAACCCTTTTCATATACTTCGAAACAAATGCATGTCCATTCGTTCTAGGTATAATGTACTAATGTTTGCCAACTATTGCGCTACATACTGTATGGCATGGAATTAATACCACTAAATTTGTTTTACCTTTATTGAGATTTAAATTTTAGTATCAGTTTATATTTTCTAAAATTTATTTATTTATTGATCCTATTTGAACTTTGTACAAACGCAAATTATCAACTTGCAAATGACATCATTTTTTCACTGTCCATATATTAATATATTTGAAGCATTTATTTACTTAATAAGATGTTGTATATTATGATTTTAGGGGTTACATATCATGTTCATACAAAATGAATTTGTTGACACTTTATATTTTGAATTCTACCAGTATAATCGAGTTGTATTCTATAATTCAACCAATATTTTTCATATAAATTGGTTCCTCAGATGTTGTTATTTATGGATTATGCATTGATTTCATCCAAAAACACGTAGCTAACTTTCGTATATTATTCGATTGAATCTGAAGGTAACCATCTCATTTGCCCATTAAGTTCTAACATACTTTATACATGTTGACTTATATTTTAAGATGATCCCAAGCGCATAATCTCGAGGAACATTTTTCATGTGAATATGCTTCCATGAGAATATAGTTATATTGTTGAAGAGAAGTTTCGTGACAGCTAAATGATCATATTTTATAAATATATCTGAACAGTAAACGGTAGACGAGTTCGACTACAACCATCCTTCTCAATCAAAGCTCTTATGATGTAGTAGTTAATTTGACACCAAAGGATGATCACCATAAAGAAGGGAACCGGGTTATGTATTTTTTAAATCAGATACTTCTGCTCACATCAGCAACACTACCATCGTACGTAGAATTTTAATTGAGGTGGTAACATTCGCAATGCTATTTTTGCTAAGAATTTGCATCCGCGTACATCATAATGTGTTGGTCGATGGTCTCCCAAGAGGCTAAGTATTGCTTTCCTACTGCCACCTGGACGGCCGGTGTGTACGTTCTTTTTTTTTAACTGGCGTGTACGTTCCTGGTCTAGCTTATCTTTGTTTGTCTCTCTCTCAAAAAAAGCTTATCTCTGTTAATTCCTCTTCTGGTTTTACCTTTTTTTTTTAAATCGGATTGCTTTGGCTTGGTCGGCTTGTAGTCTTGCAAGTGTCCATCTCCTGCACGTTAGCTCATTACAACTTTATTTTAAAGTGGCTCATGACAATTCTTGCATGTGTCCATCGATCTCTAGTACGTATGTTCATTGCTTCACATGTGTCCGTGTGACCCTGTTTTTTTTAGGGGACGTGTGACCGTATGTTTTTATATGGTATATGTGAGCCTATGTGTATATACGTGACAGAACAACATATATTTGGTTACGTAAAGAATTTTTAATCAGGACCATTGTTTTAAAATCTATTATATATATTCTTTAGAGATTTTTTTTTATTTCTAGAGTCCATTATTTACACGTGTGTTTTTTACCAAGAGAATATACCAAAGCATGCGAACCAACCTGTGGTTGGATGGTTAGAGGGACTGTGGTATCCCCAGCCCACCAGGGTTCAAATCCTGGTGCTCGCATTTATTCCTGGATTTGGAGGAGACGTTCCCGTCGACGACGAGACGTCTGCGGTGACTTCGTAAATCTCAAGATGATATGCCGGCTCAATATTTCGGAGGTGCTCATAGGGGTAGGATGTGCGTGTGTGCGTTCATAGGGGTGAGTGTATGCGCGTGTATATGAGCGCTTGTGTCTGTACTGATGTTCAAAAAGAATATACCAAAGCATGTTGAATCCGTTTGGCACTTGGGCTATTGACTAAAAAACAGTTCGGCTCCTCTTTTTCTCAAAAAGGAACTCTTCGCCTTCTTCTAAAAAAAAGGAACTCTTTGCCTATGCCTTTGTGCCCCATGTACGTGGCCTTTTCTTTTCACCAGGTTATACACGTGTTAGGGTTACGTAAATTTGTACCTGTCTTTTCCAAGTATGTCATGCACTTTTCCTTGGAAGATACATGTCCGTTATCGTGACAGGCCAGTATGCGTTTATACATAATATTCGTATGTAACGTTATATCATTAAATCTCAACCGTTTATATCTATTATTTTACGGTTGAGATAATTTAATCTGTGTGGATGAACGTGGTGGCTTATTTTACTCTTGTTTTAATTATATAATAGATATAAATATCTTAAGCAAAAAAGAGACAGAGTACATATTATTGGCCACATATAATTGACCGCTTTCTCACGCGGTGGCTAGTGTAGAACACATACAGAAGCCCAGCAGAGAGAATTTATTTATCTAAAACAGTAATATATATATATATATATATATATATATATATATATATATATATATATATATATATATATATATATATATATCCCTGCTTCAACTGCTTTGCTAGTAACCCAAGTTGAATGGAAAAGGGGGATGTTCTTACTCACCAATCACCACATCTATTTATTTTTGACTTTAGGCCATATTTAAACTGAACCCAGCCGTGGTCGAGAGATCAGAGCAACATACAAAGAGAGGGGTGAACTTTTAAAATATGCAGGCAAATCCAGAAAATAGATTCTACACTAATCATTTCCTTTTTCCGTTTGTTGTTGCCAAAATATTACTACCCTTTCTCCCCACTATTTGTAATTAATTCTAAATAAAGAGCTTTACTAACATCTACTCTATATTCTACACTCTCTTACATTGGACTGCGGACAATTCATCTGTTGTAACATGTCAATTCTTTTCTCTACAAGGGAACTTCAGAAATTTCGAAAGGAGCTTCTGCTACAATGAGGTGCCTTCTCCACTGAAGTGGAGACGCCTTCACCAAATGGATCCCTGTGTTCAAAAAGCTTGTGTAATTGTCGTGCACTGGACTGCGGATCTACTCTGTATTCTACACTCTCGTGCACTGGACTGCCGATAATTCATGTGTTGTAACATGTCAATTCTTTTCCCTACAAGGGAACTCCAGAAATTCCGAAAGGAGCTTCTACTACAAGGAGGTGCCTTCCCACGAGGTAGGAGACGCCTCAGCCAAATGGATGCTGGGTCAAAAGCTTGTCACACTGCAAACTTCTTCATCCAAGATGGAACCTTGTCCCTGAAGCAGAGAAAGCCAGCGCTAAAACAAAGCATCCAACGAGCAATGGACCAAGCAACAATGGTTCAGGCAAGGGAGGCCAGCCCAAAGATTAGTGGTGGGTTCACCAGCCATCGAGTCAGCTATTTGGACCAAATAATCCTTCAAATGGAGTCACTGGCTTGGGGAACTGAAGAAAGGCTCTGCTCTCATCTCTGTTCAACATCTCACCTACCCCTCTTCACCAAATTATACCCCAAAACCAGAATGCTGAGATAAAATCAATCACCTACCCTCTTCATCAAAGAGATGCAGTCATTAGAGCATGCATGTATCTTCTGCACCTCCAATCCTAGAGGATATAGAACCTTCTTTGCTCCATATGTATTGTCGGGCAATTCGTTATCCTTTGGAAGCTTCTTCTTCAATATGCTCAGTAGCTTCTCAAACTCGTTGTCAGATACACCATTGTCTGCCTTCCATTGCAGCAATTCCAGTGTGGTACCGAGCTTTGCGTTGCCATCTTCGCAATTTGGGTACAACCCTTTTTTGTGATCATCTAACATGCGATCGAACTTCAACTTCTCCCTTTCACTTTGGCATTGTCTCTTTGCATCAACAATCACCCGTCAAAGATCATCATCGGGCACATCGTCTGGTTCCTCTTGATCTTCAGCTTTCCCCGTTGCAGCATCACCGTATTCAGGGGGCGGATAGTTGTCATCATCCTCTTCTTCTTCGTTGTCTTAAATCATAACCCCCTTTCACCGTGCTTGGTCCAAACATTATAGTGTGGCATGAAATCCTTCTCAAGCAGGTGGATGTGAAGGGTTTTCGAGTCGGAGTAAGACTTTGTATTCCCACAGATAGGGCATGGACAACACATAAAATCATTCTGCTTGTTTGCCTCAGCCACTTCGAGAAACTTATGCACGCCCTTAATGTACTCGGAGGTGCGTCTGTCACCATACATCCATTGCCGGTTTATCGGCGTGCATTATATATAATTAAGTGTGTCAAAAACCACTACAGAACAACGATGAGGGCCGACGGGGGCGGATACCAAAACCATCGCACTATATAATAACAAACAATAATAAAAGTAAGAAAACTATACAAATATCTATTCAAATCATACAAGTAAGAATTTTTTTCTTTTAGAAAGAAGATAAGAACAAGAGGCTCACCACGGTGGTGCCGGTGACGAGATCATCACAGGCAATCGACGGCGGTGAGGACGGGGACAGGACAGGACAGACCGCTAAACCTAGACAAATCTTGAGGAAAATGGATTTTGGACAAGGAGCTTGGAGAGGACATCTCATGTGCATAGGAGGTGAGCTAGAGAAACACACATCTCTCCCACTGCCGGCCCAAAAAATATAGCAGTGGCTCTGTTCGCGGGCAAGGTATATATAGGCTTCTCTTCAGTTCCGGTTGTTGACACCTGATTTTGGCACAATGCAGAATGCAATGAAGATGGCCTCAAATGACAAAATATTCTAAATGATAAATTTCACATTGCCGAGTGGAACAACTTTGATGTTTGGACCATAATCATTCGGCATCATATCAAAGACCAAAACTACACTCAGATTGTCATGTTTAGGTGTTCTGAGTGCTTTTTGGTCAAGTACGCCTCCAGGACAATCTCGGATGAAGGAATGCTCTACATGAATTGTCTTCATCTCGTCGAATCGGTCAATTTTTATATAAAAATCATCTCAATCCGAGTTCGTATGCAAAAGTTAGAGCTATCTGGATGCAGCCCTGTCAAGAGGCGAAATATGACGCGGAAGACCAGACATGTCTTGGCAAGTGTCTGATGTAATGCGTGAGTGTTTTGGCCCAGAAGATGGCCTCGAATCGGAGAACGTTCAACACAAAAGATTTTCGTCTCGTCAAAATGGTCAACTTTGCTTTTGGACATATTTTCATCCGAGGTCGTTTACTGCCTCAAAAACCTTGCCGGGGAAAGCTTGCCGCCGTGAACAGTAACCTTGCCGGGGAAAGCTTGCCGCCGTGAACAGTAACCTTGCCGGGGAAAGCTTGCCGCCGTGAACAGTAACCTTGCCGGGGGAGAGCTTGCCGCCGTGAACAGTAACCTGCCGGGGAAAGCTTGCCGCCGTGAACAGTAACTTTGCCGGGAAAGCTTGCCGTGAACAGTAGAAACTGTCGAGGCCAATCCGACCAGATGCTGAAGATGGGCTCAAATACTTATCTAGATGGCTTCGGATGAAGAAGTGCTCAACACAGGAGTTGTTCGTAACGTCGAAACGGTTAACTTTGCTTTTGGAGTCATCATCATCCGACGTAGTATACGACCTGCAGAGACGCTGCAAGAGTCGGACGGTCCAGTCAGCTACATGAACGAGTCCGACTCGAAATTAGAGATGACCCCGTGGAGTATTCAAGATGGTCTTATTTGGAAAAGTGATCAACATACGGATTGTTGGCCTCGTCGAAGCACACATAATTGATATTTGAACCGTCTCCATCGGAAGTCATATGCAGATTCCACAGCCCACGCAAGGAGCAAGACAGAAGATTGGACCAGATTCGGGCTGAATCCGAGTGGGACCAGAACTAGGATTCTAGGACGTGAATTGGCGTAATTTTCTTGTAAGGAAAGCCTAGATAAATCCTTTGCTTGTACGGGAAGTCCAGCCGCCTCTTATATATGTTGGTGGTGACGGCCGATTGAAAAACACACAATCGAACAAATCAATATACTACTTTTTCATATACGTTTTATCTCTCCACCGTTTTTCTATCTCGTTCTTCGCTGTTCTTCGTGTTTGAGAGCTGCGAATTCCGAGGCTCTAGGGGCGAGCGAATCGACCTAGGGCAGCCCATAGCCGCCGCACTCCCTGACGGGGTCCCTCCCGGGGGTGTGGGGTTTTCGGGTCTGCAAAAGCGCCCGTCGACTGTCTTGCGTATCGCGCTGTCGGCCGGGTCTCCTTCGACGTGAGCTGCGGTGCATCACCCCCGGCGTCGAGTGTACACGTGACGTGTTCGTGTGTCCACACACCTTTTTGGTGACTCCGCTAGGGACGAAGATCCACTAGTAGAAAAAGGATCAAACGTGAAGCACATTAGTGCCGGTTTGTATTTGAGCCGGTACTAATGGTACCATTAGTGCCGGTTCGAAGGGATTTGCATTAATGCCGGTTCGTGTTGAACCTTTAGTACCGGTTCGTGGCACGAACCGGCACTAAAGGGGTGGTGGCAGGCTGGCGTCAGGCCGGGTCCCCACGAGCCCCTTTAGTACCGGTTCGTGGCACAAACCGGTACTAAAGGTGGTCTAACCTTTAGTACCGGTTCGTGCCACGAACCGGTACTAAAGGGGTCTAACCTATAGTACCGGTTCGTGCCACGAACCGGTACTAAAGGTCCCATTTTCAAACTCTACCCCCCCTCCCGGTGGATCGCCTTTTCAGTTTAAAAAAAAATAAAAGAAAATAATGGAAATGTCAAAAAAATAAAAGAAAATAAGTTTCTCATGTGATATGTGGTCTAGTTGTTGGGAAAATTTGCATATGTGAGTTTTGACTTTATTTGCAAAATCTCTCTGAAATTTGTAAAAATGGGCATAACTTTTGCATACTAACTCGGATGAAAAAGTTTATCATCTACTCGAAAAGTTACATCCGAATTTAACAGGGGGAACCCCGTCAAACATTTTCAAAATCCTCAAAAACCTAATAGAAAACAAGTTACGGGGCTTTTAAAATCTAGAGTGGAAAAAATTGAAAAATATTCAAACAGTGGGCAAACTGTGGTCAAACAATGGTCAAACTAATTATTCAAGAATATTAGTGTTACTAAATAATTATTTCAATTTTTTGAATTTTGGTCAAATCTGGTCAAACTATGGTCAAACTGTGGTCAAACTATGGTCAAACTTATTCAAGAAATATTAGCGTTACTAAATAATTACTGTTTTTTTAGAATAATAGTTTCAAACTCAAACGGTGAAATGTGTGACTTCATGCTCAAGCTAAACTCCTGAGGGTTAATAGGATTGACATCTTACTATTGTCAGGAAAACAACAAGTGCAGACTCGGAAATGAAGCGTGCTCGGGCTGGAGTAGTGAGAGGGATGGGTGACCGGTCGGGAAGTTAGATGATTTGGAATGACTGATCCACACTTGAGCAGTTAAGAGAGGTGATTAGAGACTAAATCATCAAATAATTCAGAAAAATTAAAAATCAAAAAAAATCAAAAAAAAAATTCCAAAATTTTCAAAAAAAAAATCAAAAAAAAACCTTTAGTACCGGTTGGTAACACCAACCGGTACTAAAGGTCCCCCGTACCAGGGCGCGAGCTCACGCTACGTGGTGGCAGTTTAGCGCCGGTTCGTGCCGAACCGGTACTAAAGGGGGGGCCTTTAGTGCCGAAATGTTAGTGCCGGTTCCATAACCGGCACTAAAGGCCCTTACAAACCGGTACTAATGGCCCATTTTCTACTAGTGATCAATCATCATCATCCACCATGACCGATCTTCCCGAGCCATCTGAGGTAGACGTCGATAACATCATTAAGCCCAGTCTTGATGAGATATCGGCCGATCATCGCCAGGTCTATGAGGAGTACAAGAAGGCGCGCGAGGAGAAGGACCTGCAGGAGTTCCTTGCAAAATTCAAGAAAGATCGCCAAGGCAACGTCACTCCGATTGAAGAAATCAAGTTCCCTCCTCTTCAAACTGAACAAGTTAAACCCTCTGTAAGTACTGCCTTTTCTCCTGAGCAGTGGGCTGAGATTGAAAGTCGTATTGCTGATGGTAACAATCTAGTCTATCAAACTTTCAGGTTACCTATTGCATCGGCGCCTCCTGTGCCGATGGCTTATTATCCTACCCATACAAATCAGATTGTGACTGCACCCATCAACCCTATTATGAGAATGCTAGGTTCGGTGGCAGCGCTGAACCAAACCCTACCTACACCTACAACCACTCGACCACTACAAAATTTTGGGTCGACATACATGCCATAATTCTTACCTACAGCTAGTAACCCTACTCCTCCTATGCCACTGCCACAAGCGTTATCATCCACTATGGATGATGGTCTAGCTAATCTTAGAGAGGAGACGGCTAAGATGCTTCGAGAGAATTTTGGAGTTGAGTTACCTCGGAATCGGATTTACCAAAAGCCGTACCCCGAGTACTTTGATGCCATCCAGTGCCCTCCAGGATATAAAATTCCAGATTTTTTTAAATTTAATGGAGAAGGCACAAAAACCACATGGGAGCATGTTAGTCAATATTTAGCACAATTGGGTGAGGCAGGCTCATTGAACGAATTGAAAGTGCGTTTATTTCCTTTATCATTAACTGGTACCGCATTTTCATGGTTTTCTTCTTTACCCCATGGTTCCATTCGGGTTTGGTCGCAGCTAGAGTAGAAGTTTCATGATCACTTTTATAGCGGCGACAATGAACTCAAGTTGTCACATCTAACATCGGTTAAGCAGAAGCATGATGAATCGGTCTCCGATTACGTCAAGAGATTTAGAGAAACAAAAAACCGGTGTTTTAGTTTGGTGATAACCGAGAGAGACTTGGCAGACCTAGTCCTGAGTGGTTTGAGAACTCCCATCAGAGAAAAGCTAGAAGGCTATGAGTTCTTAAATATCAACCAAGTCTTACAAAGGGCTTTGGCTCAGGAAAGCCGAAGCAAAGACCTCAAAGAAGTGCATAGATACAAAGCCGATCGTCCAAAGATGAATATGATCGAATATGATAGTGATCACTCGGACGATGAGGGTGATGTTTTCTCTACTGAATTTGTTTGGCCATCTAAGGCCAAGCCATTTACTTGCAATGATCTGAAACTGATTCATAAGAATCGTGATGAAGAGATGAAGTTTACTTTTAACATTGCCAAGTGTGATAAAATATTTGATGCTTTGCTGCAAGCTAAAATTATTAGAATAACTCATACTTTGCCGCCGTTTGAAGAGCTGAAACGGCGCGCTTATTGCAAGTATCATAATTATTTTTCTCATGCTACTAACGATTGCAATGTTTTCGACGACAGATACAATCGGCCATTAATGACGGACGATTGAACTTTTCTGAAATGCAAGTTGATAAACAGCCTTTTCCAATGAATACCATGGATTTGGAGGGGAAGAAGCTACTCATTCGGCCGGAGGTAGCCGAATCTGCTAATAAAGCTAATGTCATTGTCGGTGAGCCCAGGAAAGACAAGGAGGACAACAAGGTCTTGGGGAGACAGGTTGTGCTTGATAAGCAACCCGATGGCAAGGAAGTGATCAAAATCACCGTCAAGAATCCTACACTCGGGGGGCAACCGCAAGTGCAAGAAAATACTCGTGTTAAATTTGTCAAGCCCAAGAGTCCAGAAGTTGGCAAGTGGAAGAAGAATGAAGCTAAAGTGCAGCGCAAGCGGATCAAGCCAACTTTTGATATGTTGCTGTCCAAGTATGCTAACCAGTCGGCCGGTTCTAGTTTCAATCGACCGACTCATCTGAAACGACCAAGGTCACCATCAGCTGATATGTTCAGTCGGTATACAAAACCGAGTGGACCAAAGGCGCAGTTTTCAGAAGAGCAGAGGCAATCTGTGTGGGATCGACTTGATTACTCATATAATGGCCGACTCAACATCGGTGACTATCAGTCGGCTGGTCAAAATATGCGACCGAGTGGAAATTATCCGAGTGTAAGGATGCACCCAGGTGGAAGCTATCCGAGTGAAAAAATGTGGCCAAGTAGATTCCATCCGACTGGATTCCATCCGAGTGACATCCATCCGAGTGGATTCCATCAGAGTAAAAAGCTGCGCCCGAGTGGAAATTTCATGCATCTGGAAAGTCGAAAAGAATGGCGTGTTAAGTCACCAAGTGTTGCAGCAGTTGAGTCGGGAAAAAAGCAAGGAGAAAACGGATGCCGACTCACTTATCTTGGGCACCAAAACATTTGCCATACAGCAGCCAATTGTGCATAGCAAACCGGCTGAGCCGATACTTTCTATTGCGCCAAAGCACTCGGCTAATGACCATGAAGCAAGCGCCAGCCGAGTAAAAACGAGAGATCCTAAATACACTCAGCCAAAGTGGTGTCCTCCAGGGCTAACAAAGACACAGAAGAGGAAACTACAGAGGTTAAGGAGCCAAGAGATGGCAGAACAAGAGGCTGAGAAGCAAAGGGATAAGTTGTTCAATGACACTCGGCCTATGGTACCTACAAAACAAGTGTGGAGGCCCAAACAAATACGAGATACAGTGGCCTCTACGCCTATCACAGCAGCACCTACACTACCAAAAAAGGACGACGCAATCATTGCATCGTCTACGTTACCTATTGCTTCCTCTTCACTCGGACAAATTTCTGAATCGGTGGATGCACTTGAGGAGGAGGCTGATATGTTGGACTATGAGTCTACACCGGTTCATGAAGGTATGGATATCAATATGGTGTATTACTTGCCTGCTGAGTTTCGTGCTGTAGATGAGGAAGGGGAGGTGGCTCAGCTGGATTTTGGCCCTAAAAACGCGATATTCGAGAAGCCAAAAGAACCAGTAACGCATCTGAAACCATTATATCTCAGAGGTCATATCAATGGGTCGCCGCTCACTCGGATGCTTGTTGATGGTGGTGCTGTGGTAAACCTTATGCCCTATTCGGTCTTCAAGAAATTGGGTTTGCCTGATGAAGAATTGATCAAGACCAATATGGTGCTTAACGGGTTTGAAGGCAAAGAGAAAACTGAAGCCAAAGGTGTGATGTATGTGGAGCTTACAGTCGGAAGCAAAACTTTGGCTACTGCATTCTTTGTCGCTGAGGTGCAAGGTAACTACAACGTCATACTAGGCCGTGATTGGGTTCATGCAAACCAGTGCGTGCCATCCACTATGCACCAGTTTTTGATTCAGTGGGTTGATGATGAAGTGGAAGTCATTCATGCGGATAACTCGGCCTGTGTTGCTTTGGCCGATGCATCGGTGGATTGGCAACATCCCAATGCTACTTGCTTGACGGGACGTGACTTATCAGAGTTTGATTTTCTCAGCGCAACCAAGAATGGTTTTGTGCCCGTCTCTTTAAAGCCGACTGAATGCAATCGGCTCCAAGGTATGATATGTTTAAATGGATTCTAGCTCTGAGTGGTTACAAAAACGTCTTGTGAAATATCGGTCCAGCGAGAACGATATGTATGAGTCTATAGAGGAGTTGGATGACATGGATAAACTTGGACAAGGTTTTACGTCGGCCGATCCATTAGAAGAGGTAGATATTGGAGATGGTTCAGTCACTCGACCGACATTTATAAACAAAAACTTGAAAGCCGATTGTAAAGCTAAGTTAATCGAGCTATTGAAAGAATATGTTTGTTGCTTTGCATGGGAATATCATGAGATGCCAGGGTTAAGCCGAGAGCTAGTGGAGCATCGGTTGCCTATAAAGGCCGGTTTTAGACCTTATAAACAGTCGGCCAGAAAATTTAATCCGAAAACATATGACCGGATCAAGGAAGAGATCGGTCGACTGCTTGAAGCTAATTTCATTCGACCTTGCAGGTACGCCGAGTGGATTTCTAACATTGTCCCAGTGGAGAAGAAAGGATCCGGCAAGTTGAGGGTGTGCATTGATTTCAGAGATTTGAATAGGGCTACACCCAAAGATGAGTATCCTATGCCAATAGCCGATATGCTTATTAATGATGCTTCTGGGCATAAGGTTATTAGCTTTCTAGATGGTAATGCCGGATACAATCAAATTTTTATGGCCGAAGAGGACATGTACAAGACTGCTTTTCGATGCCCTGGTTTCGTTGGTTTATTCGAGTGGACAGTGATGACATTCGGATTAAAAAATGCTGGAGCCACATATCAAAGGGCTATGAATTTGATTTTCCATGATTTACTCGGTATCATACTTGAAGTTTATATTGATGATATTGTTGTCAAATCGGATGCTTTTGAATCTCACTTGGCCGATTTGCGTTTAGCTTTTGAAAGAATGAAAAAGTATGGACTGAAGATGAATCCTTTGAAGTGTGCTTTTGGCGTGTCAGCTGGCAAGTTTTTGGGTTTCATTATTCATGAAGATGGCATAGAGATTGATCCCAAAAAGATAGAGGCTATACAGAAAGTGGAGGCTCCAACATGCAAGAGAGATACGCAAAAGTTCCTTGGCAAGGTCAATTATTTGAGAAGGTTCATAGCTAATCTGTCAGGGAAAGTTGATGCATTTACTCCTATCCTTCGGTTAAAGGATGATGCTGATTTCACTTGGGGGGCAAAACAGCAAGAAGCATTTGATATGATCAAGAATTATTTGTGCACTCCTCCGGTGATGAGAGCACCCAAGCATAGGGAACCCTTCAGACTTTACATTGCAGCAGAGGAAGAAGTTATTGGTGCTGTTCTAACTCAAGAGACCGAAGGAAAAGAGCATGCCATCACTTATTTGAGCCGCCGCTTATTGGACGCAGAGACAAGGTATACATTTGTTGAGAAATTATGTCTATGCTTATATTATGCTTGCACAAAACTGAGACATTATTTAGTGCCGAGTGCTTGTGTAGTAGCTTGTCAAACCGATGTCATTAAATACATGTTGCATAGGCCAATTCTTAGTGGTAGAATTGGCAAGTGGGCTTATGCTTTGATTGAATATGATTTGGCTTATGAATCTCTAAAGTCCATGAAAGGCCAAATTGTTGCTAATTTCATTGTTGAACATCGGATTAATGACAAGCATGATGTTGATATGAACCTTATTTCATTAGTACCATGGAGATTATACTTTGATGGGTCAGTTTGTAGCAATGGCCAAGGTGTTGGTATTGTTTATATATCTCCTCATGGTGCTGTTTTTGAAGCCTCATGCCGCTTAGAATATTTTTGCACAAACAATCAAGCCGAATATGAAGCATTGTTATTCGGCCTAGAGATGTTACTTGCTATAGGTGTTACACATATTGAGGCTTATGGTGATTCGTTACTAGTGGTACAGCAAATATCCAAAGTCTTTCAGTGTTTGGACGAATCACTTAATGTTTATCTTGATAAATGTCTAGATATAATCTCTACTTTGGATTGTTTTAGCATTGCACATATATCTAGACATGACAACTGGAAAGCAAATGAGTTGGCACAACAAGCATCTGGATACCATGTTGATCATGGCATGTTTCATATTTCTCAAAATCCGATGGCTTGTCTTACCAGTATAGAAGAGGCCGAACCAGAACCCACTGATTCGGTCATTAACAAAAAATCTAGTGCAGGTGACAATTCCGACTGGAGGAAGCCCATTGTTGCTTACTTGCGTAATCCGAGTGAAAGGGTGGACAGGGCTGTTCGGCGTATGGCTTTTAAATATACTATGAGGGATGATGATCTTTATCGCCGAACAGTTGATGATGTTCTTTTAAAGTGCTTGGATGAGGACCAAGCAAGAGTTGCTATGGGAGAGGTACATGAAGGCATTTGTGGTACTCACCAGTCGGCTCCCAAGATGAAATGGTTATTACGACGTGCTGGGTTTTATTGGCCGACCATGATTAATGATTGCTTCAGATATTATAAAGGGTGCGAAGCTTGTCAAAAATTTGGTGATATTCAATTGGCTCCCGCTGCTATGTTGCATCCTATTATCAAGCCGTGGCCTTTCAGAGGATGGGGTTTAGACTTTATTGGGCAAATCCATCCGTCTTCTTCAAAGGGGCATCGGTTCGTATTGGTGGCAACTGATTATTTCACTAAGTGGTCTGAAGCAGTACCTCTCAAGAACATGACGCATACGGAGGTAATTAAATTCATAACCGAGCACATTATTCATAGATTCGGTATTCCTCAAACGTTAACTACAGATCAAGGTTCATCTTTTATGTCACACCAAGTCAGAGAGTTTGCCGAATCTTATAACATAAAGTTGCTCAATTCCTCCCCATATTATGCCCAAGCTAATGGACAAGCTGAGTCTAGCAATAAAATTTTAATCAAGCTCATCAAGAAGAAGATTGAGGATAATCCAAGGAGATGGCATGACTTGTTGTCTGAGGCATTATGGGCACATAGAATCTCAAGGCATGGTGCTACGAAAGTGACTCCATATGAGCTAGTATATGGTCAGGAGGCTGTTTTACCAGTGGAAGTAAATTTGAATGCTTTGAGAATAGCCAAACAAAATGATTTATCGGCAATAGACTTCTATAACTTGATGATGGACAACATTGATGAGGTTGCTGATAAACGTTTGGCTGCTTTGAATGCCATAGAGAGAGATAAGTTGAGGGTGGCAAGGGCTTACAATAAGAAAGTCAAGTTGAAGAATTTTCAAGTTGGTGATCTCGTCTGGAAAGTGATTCTACCGATTGGTTCAAGAGATAGAAAATTCGGGAAGTGGTCTCCAAGTTGGGAAGGTCCTTTTAGGATTACAAGAGTTGTTCCCGGAAATTCATATTTGGTGGAATCAATACAGGGGGCATTTTTACCTCGAGCTCTCAATGGCAAATATTTGAAGAAGTACCACCCGAGTGTGTGGCAGGAAGCCTAAGTAGGCAATGGCCGATATACGATTATCGCCCTTAGCACAAACATGGCCGATACATAATTATCGCCCTGAGAAGAATAGATGGCCGATGGAGTGTTGACATCGTCCTTAGAACAAACATGGTGCAAATTATTTTTCGGCATGCAAGCTTTGCCGAAAAACAGGGGGGCCTGTGTTGACACCTGATTTTGGCACAATGCAGAATGCAATGGAGATGGCCTCAAATGACAAAATATTCTAAATGAGAAATTTCACATTGCCGAGTGGAACAATTTGATGTTTGGACCATAATCATTCGGCATCATATCAAAGACCAAAACTACACTCAGATTGTCATGTTTAGGTGTTCTGAGTGCTTTCTGGTCAAGTACGCCTCCAGGACAATCTCGGATGAAGGAATGCTCTACATGAATTGTCTTCGTCTCGTCGAATCGGTCGATTTTGATATAAAAATCATCTCAATCCGAGTTCGTATGCAAAAGTTAGAGCTATCTGGATACAACCCTGTCAAGAGGCGAAATATGACGTGGAAGACCAGACATGTCTTGGCAAGTGTCTGATGTAATGCGTGAGTGTTTTGGCCCAGAAGATGGCCTCGAATCGGAAAATGTTCAACACGAAAGTTTTTCGTCTCATCAAAACGGTCAACTTTGCTTTTGGACACATTTTCATCCGAGGTCGTTTACTGCCTCAAAAACCTTGCCGGGGAAAGCTTGCCGCCGTGAACAGTAACCTTGCCGGGGAAAGCTTGCCGCCGTGAACAGTAACCTTGCCGGGGAAAGCTTGCCGCCGTGAATAGTAACCTTGCCGGGGGAGAGCTTGCCGCCGTGAACAGTAACCTTGCCGGGAAAGCTTGCCGTGAACAGTAGAAACTGTCGAGGCCAATCCGACCAGATGCTGAAGATGGGCTCAAATACTTATCTAGATGGCTTCGGATGAAGAAGTGTTCAACACAGGAGTTGTTCGTAACGTCGAAACGGTCAACTTTGCTTTTGGAGTCATCATCATCCGACGTAGTATACGACCTGCAGAGACGCTGCAAGAGTCGGACGGTCCAGTCAGCTACATGAACGAGTCCGACTCGAAATTAAAGATGACCCCGTGGAGTATTCAAGATGGCCTTATTTGGAAAAGTGATCAACATACGGATTGTTGGCCTCGTCGAAGCACACATAATTGATATTTGAACCGTCTCCATCGGAAGTCATATGCAGATTCCACAGCCCACGCAAGGAGCAAGACAGAAGATTGGACCAGATTCGGGCTGAATCCGAGTGGGACCAGAACTAGGATTCTAGGACGTGAATTGATGTAATTTTCTTGTAAGGAAAGCCTAGATAAATCCTTTGCTTGTACGGGAAGTCCAGCCGCCTCTTATATATGTTGGGGGTGACGGCCGATTGAACAACACACAATCGAACAAATCAATATACTACTTTTTCATATACGTTTTATCTCTCCACCGTTTTTCTATCTCGTTCTTCGCTGTTCTTCGTGTTTGAGAGCTGCGAATTCCGAGGCTCTAGGGGCGAGCGAATCGACCTAGGGCAGCCCATAGCCGCCGCACTCCCTGACGGGGTCCCTCCCGGGGGTGTGGGGTTTTCGGGTCTGCAAAAGCGCCCGTCGACTGTCTTGCGTATCGCGCTGTCGGCCGGGTCTCCTTCGACGTGAGCTGCGGTGCATCACCCCCGGCGTCGAGTGTACACGTGACGTGTTCGTGTGTCAACACCGGTTATGCGGGCAGGGTATATATAGGCTTTTCTTTTGTCCCGGTTGGTGGCTATAATCGGGACAAAAGACTGATCTTTGGTCCCGGTTCAAGCCACCAACCGGGACTAAAAGTGCTGGGCCAGGAACGAGGCCCATTGGTCCCAATTCGTGTCTGGAACCGGGACCAAAAGTGTCAGACGAACCGGGACCAATGGGCCCTGAGGCCCCCTTTAGTCCCGGTTCTGATGCCCCCTTTAGTCCCGGTTCGTGAGTGAACCGGGATTAATGCCCTTATCCAGGCCTCAACCAAAGCCCTGTTTTCTACTAATGTCCTAAAAGGGCATCAACATTAAAAACGATCGGGATTACATATGATAGGGTACGAACCTCAGGGATTCGGAAGTGAGGGTTCATTTCTGACAAGCTCAATAACCTCAAGGTTTAAATCAGACTTCACTCCCTGAAAAGAGGTCTCCATCTGCTTGCATGCCTTGTTGCTGCCTGCGAACAGTTTGACATATATGATGAGCAGTGTTCCCACCTTTCTTTTTACAGCTCTTCCCAGCTTCTATTTCATAGTAGTTATTACTGCCGTGAATCTTTGCTGCAATTTCATGCAGGGATCCTGAAAGCTACCGGCGTGCAAGCTCTCACAGTCAGGTATCGGTGCTTTTATTCTCCCCTCGGTTAATTAGTTCATTGGTGTTATCTTCCTAAGGGGAGAGATGAATGCCTCCACTTTGGATTCAACAAACTGGAAAAAACTATACTAGACCAAGATTATGTATGATACAAACTGGAAAAAACTATACTAGACCAAGATTATGTATGATACTATATGGGATTCAATCCTCTTCCTACTATGGAAAATGTTCTGACTGACAAATGAATGGATGTTTCTTTATGAATATAAAGTTGTTACATGCATCTGAACCAGAGTTATTGTTGCAGATGTTGGCCACTTGTTACAAACTGCCGTCATCCAACTCGTTAACGATGCAGGTTCAGGAAACTGCATGTCCTCCAAGCAAATGTTAACAAACTTCATGATTTCCAAAATACTATGCTTATCAAAGTCCATGTTAATACCTCTCAACTGTTTTGCTAGTCACCCAAGTTGATTGGGAAAAGGGGACGTTCTTACTCACCTATCACCACATCTATGTATTTTTGACTTTAGGCCGTATTTAAACTGAACAAAGCCGTGGTCGAGAGATCAGAGCAACGTAAAAAGAGGGGAGTGAACTTTTAAAATATGCAGGCAAATCGAGAAAGTAGATTCTGCTCTTATCCTTTTTCCGTTTGTTGTTGTCAAAATATTACCACCGTTCTCCCCTCTCCTTGTAACTAATTCTAAATAAAGGGCTTTACTAAGATCTACTCTGTATTCTACACACTCTCTTGCGCGCACTGGACTGCGGATAATCCATCTGCTGTAACATGACAATTCGTTTCTCTACAAGGGAACTCCAGAAATTCTGAAAGGAGCTTCTGCCGCAAGGAGGTGCCTTCTCACGAGATGGATATCTGGTCAAAAGCTTGTGACACTGCAAACTTCTTCATCCAAGATGGGACACTGTCAGTCACTGAAGCAGACCAAGCCAGCGCTGAAATAGAGTAGCCAACAAGCAATGAATCAGGTGAGGATGGTTCAGGAAAGGGGAGCCAGCCCAAAGATTAGTGGCAGAATTCAGAAGGGTCAAGCATAAAGTGAAGTATGTGCACAAAATTCAGAAGAAGATGCAGTGAAGTAATTCAAGCATGCATGCAACACTGGTGGTGGTGGGGGTGGAAGTAGCAGCAGCAGGTGGAGGCTAATGCCATTTCACAACCTAGTACCTGGTCCAATCAGTGATATCCATGCATGATGTAGAAATATATACTGGTGTACACGACCATGAACCGCTCAACTGAATGACACCTAGCTAAAAGAAAACCATTCGACATACAACGAACAGGAGTACTACGCATTCAGAAAGACTCATGAAGTCATGATTAATGCGAAGTAGCAAACTGAATCAATCTAATGATTTCTTGCAACCGTTAACCATTAGTACTATTTAATTACATGCAGTGTTTGGCAGAATAATTAGAGGACACCAAGGAAGGAAGCTGGCAAATGCTGCTATATATTTGTTACTAGTATGCACGCACCTTGACAAGAGAGGAGTAGCTTCAGAAACAGAAACTTGGAAAGAAATCACTGGAATAATCCGATCTGCTTCTGCCACACTGCTACCGCACCCATGAAATGGAGCCAGGGAGTTTTCCTCCTCCCTAAGGACTGAACGATTCGTCGCCCATTGTCTTCATACTGTCTGCAGGGCCCTTTGCTTCAGGCAACTTTTTTGCGTCTTTACCGAACCATGAAGCACTGGCAACATAATGATTTCTTTCGCATTTCTAAAGATAATTTTTACAACCTTATAGGTTTCCATGGTAGTTCGTGGAGATATCAGCGACATACTGATATTATGATTTACATTTTTGACAGAACTTTGGAGTCTGTCAATGTACACAACGATTTTCCTTCCTTGCGAGGTACCGCTTCCATGCGTACAGCCACAAGGCACATCGACACAGCATTACCAGGGTAGAATATAGGCTGCCAAGACGCACCACGCTAAGCGTCTAAACCAACGTTAACCGCCTAAACCAACAGACAAGCCTATATGTTATGGTCACTACATATCTAACATAGTAAATTCCATGTCTTGGCACCTGCCAAAATCCTATTTGCATATGTGTAACACAAGCTTATATGACAATACCTTCGGTTTATCATCTGAAACAACAAAAACGGACCAAACATTAGCTACAGTTATTTTAATTTACTGGCACGTGATTAATAGATCTAAGGCTCCACTGAATTCATTAGCTAAAAAGAACTTGCTCAAAGGCAGTGTTTTACCCAAATACTGAATGAATAAGGTCAACTAGACATGGCACCGGTAACCAGTCTGATTGAAACTTTAAATAGTACACTAGCAGGTTGACACTACTAGGGAAACGCCTAGTATTAGCGCCGGATAAATAGCTAGTAGTAGCGCGGCTGCCCGCGCTACTACTACGGCGCTATAGCTAACTAGTAGTAGTACCGCTGGTGCCACCCGCGCTACTACTACATTTGTTAGTAGTAGCGCGGATGCCACCCGCGCTACTACTAATTATCTGTAGCGGGTCTTATACCCCGCGCTACTACTATTATTTCAAAAACAAAAAAAAATCTCGAATCCGTGCGTGTTGTCTGGCACCAGTGGTCCGATCCAGCGACGGTTGGGGTCGCCGCAGGCATGAACGGGCAGCGACAGACTAGATCTGGCGGTGGCTGCATGGGGCTCCTCTTCCTGACCATGCCAGATAGCTCCTGGTCGTCCATGGCGTCGACCTGCACGGGCATGGACATGGGAGGGTGAGTCAAACCAAAGAAAGAGAGAGAAAAAGAAAACCGAGGGAGAGAGGAAGGAGATGGAGGGAGCAGCGGGGCTGGTCACCGGTGGTGAGGTGCTCCAGCGTGGTGGCGCGAAGCGGCGGCCTCCTAGACGCCGGTGGAAGACCGCGAGCTCCTAGATGCCGGTGGAAGATCGGCGAGCTCCTAGACGCCGATGGCGCGAGGCGGCGGCCTCTTTCGGCGCGATGGAGGAGGAGGGGCGCATGGACAAGAGGTCCATGTGAGAGCGTATGAAGAGAGAGAGGGAGGAGAGACTGGTGGAAGAAAGGGGGGATTTGGGGGAGGAGATGGGGATTTCAGGGCTATTAAAAAATCCTGTACTTACTAGTCGCGAGGGGTATAAACCCCCGCTACTACTATCAGCTTAGTAATAGCACGGGTTTATACCCCTCGCTACTACTATGGCATTGTCCCGGGGGCACGGTAGAGACCACTTATTAGTAGTGAGGGTTATAAACCTGTGCTACTACTATCAACTTAGTAGTAGCGAGGGTTATAAACCCACGCTACTAGTAAATAGCAGTAGCGAGGGGTATAAACTCGCGCTACTAATAAGCGTCTGCCTATAAGCTTTTCCCTAGTAGTGTGACAATATGTACTAGGATTTATGATAATCATAATCTGATTGCTACAGACAAGAAGGCCGATTGCAGTATAATTTAGCCCCATGAAACAAATACATGCATGTCCAGAACAACATCCAGTGCAAAGTCACTACAAGCGTTTCCATAGTCGACGAGAACGTCTACTCCCACAGAACGAATATCGCTGAAAATGCTGAAATAAATCTAGAAAAAATGCGAGCATCAATGCCAAGTCTAAGACTTAACCCTCGTCGACACGTTCCACCACAAAGAACCCACCATCTGAGCAAGCTCAGTTCATCCATGTTAGCAAACACGTCTCCGAAGTATCTATATTTTTTTATTGTTTCATGCTATTATCATACCACTTTTATATACTTTTGGCAATAATTTATATTATTTTTGTTTAGACTAACCTATTAACCACGTGTGCCAAATGCCAATTCCTTTTTTGGGGTTTTTAGGTGAAAAATTGACGGAGCCAGAATGACCTTAATTTTTGTGTGGATTTCGTATAGAATATATTAGAATTTTTGGTGGATGAATCAACGCAAGACTACACATGTGGGAGCCACATGGATAGACCGTGCGGCATGGGGCCCAACCGCGCCAACCATCCATGTGGCTAGACCGTAAGGTGGTTGGAGCTCTACTTCGGGCGCAACAAAGCTAATTTATGAAAAAAAGTGCAAAATTCCAGCCCGATCAGAGTTACGAATCTCCGGATATTTAGGAAATGGTGCTCGGCCACATAAACAGTAGCGAAAACAGAGAAAGATCCAATCTCAGTGGGGTTCCGCCCTCAGGGAGCCATGGCGGCCAAGGACCAGTGGGGGAATCCTTCTCCGATCCCATCTTGGGGGAAGGCCATGGAAGAAGAAGAAGAAGAAGAAGAAGCAGGAGGCCCTCGCTCCCCCTCTCTTCTGGTGGTGCCATAGAACCGCTAGGGGAACCATCGTCATTCCGACCATCTCCATCAACTTCATCAACACCTCACTCATCTTCCTCCCTCTTTATTCAGCTGTTCACTCTCCCGCAACCCGCTGTAACCCTATACTTGAATATGGTTGTTGATGCTAGAGATTTCATGTGTGAGTAATTTCTTCTTGTCCTATAGATTAGTTGGTGATCATGATATGTTTGAGTGACATGTTTTTTTGTCCTTTGGTGTCCATCATATAAGCGCACACGTATATGGATTACGCTTTAGGGTGTTGCAATATGTGATTGATTATAGAAACCTCAACCCCAGTTCGCGAGTCGTTGCATATGGGATGAACATGGACCAAATTTATCTTAATGCTAGGGTTGGGCTTACCTTAATGAACTTTGTTAGTAGTCGCGGATACTTATTAATAGTTCCAATCATAAGTGCATAAAATTCCGAGGAAGGGATAGCAGAGGCCTTTCCCACACATAAAACTGCAATGATGGTTATCTGTTTAGTTATCAATTTCATATGTACAATACCGCACATCCAACCACCACTTTTCCACAATCGCTATACTTATTTTATTTCACTTTTATTTAAATAACACCTAACTTTTATTTCCACGTTCTTTATTATCTTGCAAATATATCCCATTACACCTACAGAGTAGTTTATTTTTTATTTCTAGGTAAAGAAAACATTGCACGTAGAGTTGTATCAGTCGTTGATAGAACTTGAGAGAATATTAATCTTACCTTTTAAATCCTCGTTGGGCTCGACAATCTTACTTATCGAAAAGGCTATAACTGATCCCTTACTCTTGGGTTATCATTAGTTTACAATATTATTTTTTCTTTGTCGTGGCATTTTTTTCTCACCCCTAATATATTTTTTAATTGTGCTCCTCTGATATGGGCCAATCTCTTTATTGCTGCTTGTTCAGACTCAACATGAAAACACGGCATGGAAATAAAATGAATATGTGTGGAAAGCTTTAGGGAGTCCACGTCGAGCAAGCCATGACCAAGTGGAAGGATCTGGTACGACACAAGAATTGATCTGACGGCTACAACTCTTGGGTTTGACAATTCTCAACCGTTACATGAAGTAGATTCAATGGATGACAATGTAAGTTATTCCCACACTATATATGGGTATTGATATAGATATATGGGAAAAGCTGGTGCTCAACCGACTGATCTTTTGTCTGACGTCCTACGTCTTCCACACGTCATCATGGGCCCATACACCGCATCCCTCCCTCATCCTTTTCTTCACTGAAACGTTAGCCACATAGTATATTCTTGCAACTGGGCACCAATTTCAAAAGGCAGACCACAACAAGCGGTTTGTTGCAGACCCACCAGGAAGGCACCGCGTGAGGGAGGGCAATGATAATGACACAACCTCCACCGGCGGTGGCCTCCCGACCATGAAGGGAGGCTGGGTTCGAGCGGTCGCCATGGAAGCCGCCCAGGTGTCAACGGTAAGCGCCATGCCACCTCTGCTGCGGCTTGATCTAGACTGGAGGTCCCCGTCGCAGAAGTTTCTATGACACCGTCGGGTCGACCTCGTGCATCGGAAGCTGCCGATGCCCGTCAGGCCGTGCGGACGCACGCGTGACGAGTTTCTGCAACAACGGCGACGGCAACAACGACAGTGCGCTGCGACATCCTTTCATTACAAAAAGATTCTGCAACATCATCGATGTTGCAGAAGCTCTTTCCGCAACATCATCTCTATTGCAAAAAGATGAAGCTGAAAAAAAAACTCTATTACAAATGTTTCTGCAACACGAGCTTTGTTACAAAGGGTTCTGCAACACCGTCTTTGTTGCAATAGTGAGGATGGAAGTGGGTCGTTGGATAACGCCAAATCTAATGGTTGTTGAGCGGGTGGATCTTCTTAAAAGATCCGTCGACCGACGCATAGCACAACCCTAGATATATAGTAATCTAATTTTTTTTAGGGGAAAGCCGTCATGGCTATCTTTATTAATTATTTAAATCATACTTACATTGTTTGCTAAAGAAGAAAGTGACTAAACGCAGAAGCATGTAGTCGGTCGAGATTTCAGGTACAAGCACTCATTTTGATGGTCAATTGAAACCGTGTTACCAGATGATGATTCAAACTCAGATTGCAGATCACATCTTGGAAAACGTGTCAGCCGATGCCGGGCGCATGAGCTTGCCCATCTCGTTAACGAACTTGTCCATGGTGGGGCCAGGCATGCACACGGGGACTGAGATACCCTCCTCGCCCATGGCATTCCTTACAGCAATGAAGAAGCTGGCGACGCCTGGTATGTCGACGACTCCGCCCTTCGCCGGACCGGCATACACCGGCTTGCCCCAGCCGAAGTCAAGGTCGCGGATTCCAACCTTGCTCACGTCCGACACGAGGTAGGTGTGTGCCACCGCAAAGTGTGGCCGCCCGCGTTGTGCCATGAGCGCTGCCACGGAGAGGATGTACTCCACATCCACCTCCCGCTTCGCCTTCATCACCAGCTCCACGGCATAGCTCACAGGGTTGGCGAGCAAGTCACCGGCCGTGGAAATGGCGACCGGGGAAGCGAAGGCGTTGCCATAGTAGCCGACGGGGATGATAGTGTCTTTTTTGCCACGGATGTTGACGGTACAGATCATCCTCATTTCCTCGTCGGCATGGGGGGCCAGAGCTGTCGTGCGGCACCTCCACAGGCACCCCGTGATGACCTCGAAGTTGGTAGCTTCGCGGCTGAGAGCCGACGGGAGGTGGGATCGGATGGCAGAGATCTCCCCCCATCCAATGAAGAAGGAGTGGTGCACCATGAATTCAAAGGGCACGATGGCGTCATTCATGTCCATCACATCATCGTACTCACGGTGCGCAAAGCGCGGTGGGAGTAGTACATCGTTCAGCAGCGGCGCCTGCAGCAGCTCGCGCCCCCACACCGGCTGCACTGTTGGCGCCGGCGCACCCCGAGCCAGCTCCGCGATAGCACCCAGGAGCTGCACCATCCCCGCCGCATCTGCCATCGTGTGCTGTACCCTCACAGCCATGACGAAGCCTCCGCAAGCGAGCCGTGTCACCTGCATGCATGCAGGAGGCTCAGTATTGGATGACACGTTATATAGTTATAAGGTACATTTTAGATGGATTTTAAAAGTCTCAGCCGATTCTGAAAATTGCATTATTTTCCTGTTTATAATCCAGTGCATTTTTTGTGAAAAGTCTCGACTGTTTTTTTTGAGGTTTATCAACGCGGAAAGTTGAGGAAAGCATACCTGAAAAAGGAGGAGCGGGCAGTCGAGGATACCGCAGGAGCCGGGGACGTCGAATAGGAGCTCGTCGAGGCACGGGAAGGGCGGCCCCAGGGCCGCATCAAACTGGTCGAGGCAGACGTCGGCATCAGCCTCGACGAACAGCACGCCCTCGCCGGTGCAGTCGACGGCGAGCTTGCGGCCCTCGAGCTCCCTCAGCCGCCCCGCGAACGGGTAGTAGTGCACGAGCACCGCCGCTATGGCGCCGCGTAGTACAGGCGCAGGGTCGTCGTCCCGGCCGTCATGCTGCCGAAAGAAGTGGATGATGGGGACCTGAAAGCGAAGCCCGTCCTGGTCGTCGATGTCGGAGAGCCTCTTCAGCTCCCGCGGCGTAGGGGCCGCGGGCGGCACAAGCACCGCAAGTTTCCTCCTCACGGTGAACTCCAACGCTGACGAGCTGGCCATGCCTATGCACTTGTGAGTATGTATGAGGAGGTAAACAGGAAGGTTGTTATTTGTAGGTCATCTACAGACATATAACAAGAAAAATCTAATCTTTTCTTTTTTGAGATAAACAAGAAAATCTAATCAAGCACTATGCCTCATATTCCTATGCTGAAAATGATAAGATGAGCATGCCAGTTTAGTACGATTCTCACACCTAAAATTAACCTGTGCAATTCTCAAAACAAAAAACACCAGCTTGGTCCACGAAGCAAAACGCCTTTTTGCTTCTGACTTGTGCGTGATGTTAGAGACGGACTGCTCGTCCGCCCTAGCTATAGCCATGAAAATGAGAGAGAAAGGGACTGTACGTTTGCTTGTGATGTTAATTAGATACAGACTGCTCATCTACCATTGCTATGGACACGATCATGTGCAAAGGATGATATCCCGTCAGAATACTGCTGCATCAAATTTGTCGCATATGGCGCGCGCGCGCGTGTGTGTGTGTGAGAGAGAGAGAGAGAGAGATTGAATATATCAAATTCTACTGTATCACACTGAATTTTAGAATAGATAGAAGCTACATGGAAGGATTTGTACCATGTAGGGGTGGGGCAAACAACCAACCCCCTTATCACTTTTGCTTTTGATTTTCAATCTTCTATATCTTTTGAATCAAAATTCTAAATTAAGTTTGGTTTGCATATTCAAGTTTCTGGTGACGAGGGCTTTCAAATAACATTCATTTTGAATACGTTTTGATGAATTTCAAAATTTCGCTAAGTTTTAACTTTTGAAACTTAGTAGGAGCAACCGACAAAATCGTCCGACAAAATCATAAGTTTAACTTTCAGCTTTGAAACTTAGTACGAGCGTCCAACAAAATCATAAGTTTCTGAACCTACGAGCAACAAAATTGTAAGTTTCAGAAGCAATAACTTAAACCTTGTTTATCCTTTGTGCAAGATCCAGCGACTTTGCAGATCGTGAGGCAATAGAGTTGCTTGCACGACTGGGTAGATGCGTGCCTCCACCAATTTCTAAGAATCTAGACGAATGTCTAGTTTGGGCTTGTGCCCAAAACTAGAGAAAAGTGTTATACTGGGGCGGGCGAAAAATGTAAATGGCACATGCATCGTGCAAATGCATAGCAATGGCTTAATGTTTGGCAACAAATGCAAGCAATCTGGGATAAGTATCGATATCACATATTTTTCTGTAGTACAAAGCAATCCAACGACAACAACATACTGTCGTATGTGGCGTGCACGACTAGACTTAATGCATGGATCTGATTGAACCTATCGACAAGCTATGTCCTTTTCTCAATCAATGGCTTCGCTCCTATGATTACTACATGATTCTTTTAAAAAATTAAAGGGGAATATATTAATATCACGCAGATACCAATTACACCCAGCCTCTGCACCTACAAAATGTTGTAATGACATCCAGGATGCACACAGCCAAAGAAAAAAATAGAAGAGAAAGGAAAAAACAAAGGTCCCACCACGGTGATCGACTTATCTCAGTAGCCGCACACAAACCACCACCAAATTCAACACTCGGAAAACATAAAAGGTCTTCAAAAGCAACGCCTCCAAGAAGGAAACAATGCACAAGCACCATCCTTGCTTGATCCAGGATGTTAGGTTTTCACCTGGAAGAAGTCCGAGCTCTCAAAACAATTCCTTCAGCAAGGAAATTGCCCACAACCAATGAGGGCCAGACCTTAGGTTTTCACCTTGAAAGTCACGGCTCGGTACTCAACGAGCACCACCAAAAATGAATTCCTCTGGCGCTGCCGCCCCCACTTGACACTGTTGCTCCTGAGAGTTAGCAAACACCTAGCTGACTCCATCGCCTCGAAGGCTCAATCCAAAACAAAGAACCTCAAAGAGTGCCCCAATATTTCTACCGGGGAAACAGAAGACGAGAACGTGCATCACCCCCTATGCATAGATTACCCCAATGTCACCCCGGGAATCAACGAGTTAAGTGCCAAAACATATATCAAGTGAATCAATACGATACCCCATTGTCACCACGAGTATTCATATGCAAGATATATATCAAGTGCTCTCAAATCCATAAAAGTATTCAATCCGATGACAATGAAATCTCGAAGGGAAAAACTCAATTCATTACAACAAGATAGAGAGGGGAAAACACCATATGATCCGACAATATTAACAAAGCCCGCAATACATCAAGATCGTGACATCTCAAGAACACGAGAGAGAGAGAGAGATTAAACACATAGCTACTGGTACAAACCCTCAGCCCCGAGGGTGGATTACTCCCTCCTCATCGTGGTGGCCGCCGGGATGATGAAGATGGCCACCGGTGATGATTTCCCCCTCCGTCGGAGTGCCGGAACGGGGTCTAGATTGGTTTTCGGTGGATACAGTGGCTTGCGGCGGCGGAACTTCTAATCTAGGGTTTCCCCGAGGGTTTTTGGAATATTTGGGAATTTATAGGGCGAAGTGGGGGTGCGGGAGGCACCGAGGTGGGCACAACCCACCTGGGCGAGTCTCTTGGTCCAAAACAATCCACAAAAAGTTTCACGGTGTTTGGACTCGGTTTGATATTAATTTCCTGCGATGTAAAAAAAAGCAAAAACTAGCAACTGGCACTGGGCAATGGGTCAACAGGTTAGTCTAAAAAATGATATAAAGTTGCTATAAAATGATTGTAGAATATCCAAGAATGATAATATAACAACATGAATACTTCATAAATTATAGATACGCTGGAGACGTATCAGTATCCCCAAGCTCAATTCCTACTCGTCCTCGAGTAGGTAAATGATAAAAGAAATAATTTATGAAGTGTGAATGCTAGAAAAGTGCACAAGTTTGATCAATGATAATTTCGATCACTTTTCCTAGCATCATAACATCAATTTTTTCCTCATAAAATTTCTTCTCATGTTAAAGTAGCAACCAATTCACATGTTAAGGTTCGAACAATGAATTCTCTTGAAACTCAACAACCTATGTTCTCAATCACCAAGCAATTGCAATTCAACTTATTCAACAGAGTCTAAGTAAGAGCTCCACATACTCAAGCATCATATAGTCTTCTATGATTACTAACACTCACCGCATACACATGAGCAGAACGTTTCAACCGGACACATAGAAAGATCGGGGCTTATAATTTCTCCTCCCAACGTATTCACCTCAAGGGTGATGTCAATAATAATAACACATGCTACCCATATCCAACTGGATATATGTGCCTAGATATTTCCTCACCACATAATGCTTGCCAAAAGAGAAAAATAAAAAGGAATAGAGAGAAAAACTTTGACTTTTTGTTTGTATGCTCAACCCCTTAGTGCAAAGGAACGTCATGTTATATTGCCCCTTATGATAGCAACCTTTATTATGCAGTCCGTTGCTTTTATTCTTTGCCATCACAAGTTCGTACAACGCTCAATTTTCTCTTACACAATATGATCTAACACTTTTTATAACCAATTTTATTGCCTTATTGCATTGATGACAGCTTACTTGAAGGATCTTGCTAAATACTTAGGTAGGTATGGTGGACTCTTGAAAATAAGATTTTGGTTTAAGGGTTTTTGCAAGCACCACATGTTGAAGGATCTATGACAATATAACTTTTATGTGAATATAAACAAACATGAATCATTATGTTGTCTTCCTTGTCAAACGTCAACAATTTTGATTATAATATTTTAATGGGGGCTCACAATCACAAAAGATTTCTAAGATAGTGTATTTGCATGTGAAAGTTCTCTTCCTTGTACTAATCATTCGTGAATTGCTTGTATGACCAATATTGTGGTTATCAAGCCTTCAAAGATTTCACTTTCTACACTGAATGTGAAGCTACCACTCGGCATGATATGATTTCAACTTCATGACATTCAATTAATTCAACAATTTACTCACAAGATATAAGTGAAGCACAAGAGTAAATGACAAGTTACTCCAAAAAGATATAAAGTGAAGATCAAGTGAGTAGTTATGTAAACTAGATGACCAGTTGCGCCCATGGCGCAAAAAGCGAGATCAAGCCCATGTACATGTGACTGATTTTGAACCAACTTCATGGATACTTATATCCCATTAATTACAATATAGATGATACCATGATAGACTAAAAGGAAGTAATAAGATCGCTTGATAATAGCATACATTGGTTTACCCGTTGTGCCGATGGTGCAAAGGGCGAGAGGGAACCAAGCAAGAGTGCTTAGATAATATTTAGATACGATGTTCAAACATAGTGTTATATATTCCATTGCATGGTACCAAGATGGCTAAAAACAAAGTCATGAGACCAACTCATGATAGAAAGCAAGCTGGATTACATAGCTCCATCTGCATTGGTATTTCCACACCAATTTAAAAAGATGTTTCATCTACTCTATATTATGAAGTACTGGAGCTGAAAGGATAAGGTGACGCAGAGCACATTATATGGTCGAGAAAAGTAGTGCATGACCTAGGTCTTGAACCTGAGCTATATTATGAGATGATGGCAGTGGTTGCTCATGACGCTATCAAAGGGAGTGCACGATGATATGAGTTCTCCCGCCAATTCCTCAAAGGCAAATGCATATGACACTCCTCCTTTCATATTTGCGATGTCAAAGAACTGAGTCCAGCTTCTTGTGATTGTATGATAAGCCGAGCAATGACGATGGCAGGTCTGTTTCCAGCTTTGATCAGCAAATTAGTATGCTCTTCATGCATGTGCCCCTTGAGATATTCTTGTGTGAAGTGAGTGGAAAAGTACTGCAATAGATATTAAGCATGGTTAAGATGCAGCTATGAAGATTCATAAAAAGGAGAAAGGACAGGAACAGAATACCATTTGTTGACCACTTGTTGCGAACATCTTGTTCATGGTACAGACATAGTAGGAAGAGAAATTTTGTTTCCGTCTAGTATTAAGCTGTTCAGAGTGTCAACATGCTGTTTGTATAGTGTTACCTCATTCCCAAACAAGAAAATAGTAGCTCAGCTCATCTATGTACCCATGAATGCGGACATCTATTTAATTTGAAGGCTAATTTAATTATCATGCCTAAATGTGGTATAAATGGGGCGACACCGTTAGCTTCTTACCACGGATAATGCATTTTCCATCATCCAGAGTGATCCTCCTGCGTGCATATTCAGTTACTGGGCAATATGATGCCAAATCTACACAGAGAAAAAAATGGCTATTACTTCATACCCCCTACACATCCAGAGGGATCCTCTTGTGTGCATATTCAGTTACTGTGTCACAAAATAACATGATGCCAAATGATAAGCATGTATGAGGAAAATTAAAATGTTCAATAAAGATTTCTCTAAAGGGCATATGATGCAAACTTTGAGAACAACAGGACTTCCAACTCGCTGGAACTGTAGTCGCACACATGAACATACTATGCTTCAAGTACCAGAAAGACAGTAGAACACATGGAAACAAACATGTGGATACCAATCGCTTATTCAGGCACAGAGTAAGAAGCCTATACGCAATAATGAACGGTAGTCTGATTAAAGAAGATCAGGTGTTGGGGAAAATATACCTTGTCGTCGCTGAAATTTCACTTGGAGGCATCTATGGCGACTTGATGTGGCATGCATGAAATCTTCTTTGGTAATAGGCAAGTAAAAGTCACATTTTAGTTTTGAAGCAAGCAGACAAAGTCTGTGAATATATACTATAGTCCATGCAAAGCAGACAAGATCCACGTATTAGCAATTTATTAAAACAGGAAAAAAATCAGCATATACATTTCCACGCATTAACATCTAACCAACTAAAAACCAGAGAGAGGAAATCGAAAACTTCTATTTTTAGGCCTGACAACATTGTCACCAAAGACTGGGAAGCATGGATTGCATGCGCCAATTAAAATTTACCAGGCAAAAAATAAGACATCATTTTCCATCAACACTTATATGCCAGTTAAAAAGCATGATCCATTATGGTCTTAGTAGTAAACAACTCGGATAGAAGCATAGGCTAATGTGAGGCAGTTACACATGCCGCAAAAGCATCCTAAAGACGGATGTTTTTCACACAAGCTATATTAGTAGAGAAACTATTGCTCAGCTTTGTAAATCGTAACCAGAAAAAGGAAAGAGAAGCCTATGAAAAATTGCACAGGAGCACATATTAACAGAAGGAATATCCGACTAAAATATAAAATCCTATAACTTAGTCCTAGAATCCTTTCGTACAAGGAGTGAAGAAATGTTTGTAGTCTCAAGAGCCTCGTCGGTACAAAATCTTTCAACTATTTTGTTACCCATGTCAATATCCATCAGTTCCAGCGGCTGCAATCAAGAGTCAAGAATAAACCAGATTGGTAATTAAACAAATGACAAATTTAAGCTCCAGTTAAGTCAAGCATATATAAAAAACATGCCCCTGAACTTAATTTTCGTCATTTGGGGGATGTATAGCATGGAACTGCAGATATGCCAATGGGGAGTTCTAATTCAGAGCACCTCTGAATAAAGAGTGTGCAGTAAGAAATGATAGCAGTATTTATACTCAGGGTCGCCGGAGACATGCATCAAAGGAAATATGTGCATTGTACCACCATATTTCTTGGTTGACTCAACCAAGTCACATACTTTCTCCTGCTACCGACGTCTGTGTTACTACAAGGGGAAGAAAAAAGTTCAACTATTACCACTCCACTTTCAGTATATATACGGTGCCAACAACTTGGCATAGAACCTAATGTTTTCTGTGAGTTCATGGATCGGCCATTGGGAGAATATTACAGGATGGAGGCATAAGGAGAATAATCAAATAGCAAGACTGTACAAGAAAATAAGCTGCAACTTGCAACTCATGAAATTCTGTTTAAATTTATAGGTCATATTAGATGCATAGGAAGTACAGGTAAATACAGAAGTTCAGCTTCAAGCCACTCATCAAATATGGGGGACCTCCCTTGCTATGCCCAGACCAACAAAAATTGAACTGTCGATACAACTGGACTGACAAAATGAACTATTGAAAGGGAAACCTACTATTTTTTTGCAGAACATTTTCAATTTGACAATGCAAAAAGTAGTAAACACCACAAGATGTGATTTTTTTTCCCATTCCTCAATCGAGAGTAACGATCAACAACCAGCTCATGTTGCAAATATATTTCAATTGAACAAAGCAGGCTACATCCAGCAATAACTTGACCTAAGTTTCTACTTGTGACCTTTTATAGTGCTTGTTTATGCCATGAACAATAAGGAGTGGAAATTAATATATCCCGAACCAATATTTCGAAATTTGTAGAGGCCAAGTAATTCATTAATCTAATGTTTCCTGGTGAGACACACCATTCATCCATAGCAGGTTAGGCAAGCAAGCTTAACTAACCTACTGCAATGGCCGCTGCTGCACCACGAGCGTCGGGGAAGACGTCCAGGGAAGAAGGCGGCGGCGCGAGAGGCCGTGGGGCCGGAGGGTCGAGGAGCAGGGGAGGCTGGAGATGCTGAACGGCGCGGACTCGAATGGGGCTCGAGGAAGGGAAGGATTGGTCCTTTGTGCGCTAGGTTTTCGGGACGCATTAGTGCCTTTCGTGCTGGACAAAATAACTTGCAAATCAAAATCTGTATAACTTTACTCCTGAGCCTGGCCAACATTAATTAGCATGGCCCCTTTTGCTCATATTTGTACATTTAGTCGGCAAACCTTTCCGAAATTGTATCTGAAAGAAACTGCTACTATCTTTTGCTTGTTCTCGCAAAGAATTAAATCCATAGTATGCCAAGAAGCTATGGAAAATTTGCAATTGCTTCAAAGAATATAATACATTGCAGAAATAAAATACTCTATCAGAGAGTTGGCAGGCGAGGTAGTGGGGACAGAGCAAGAACTAACTTTGAGAGGAGATGGGCAGACTCTTGCGTCGTGCCCTGGCTGACCCCTACGCTTACGCCATGCCTCATGTATCCATTCCTCATTCCTCTGTGCTGTGATAGAAATTCAGAATGGCAAATAAAAGTATTCTTAGATTGCAGCCTTCATTTCTTATCCTTTAGTAGGCACATTTGATTCTGAAGGAAGAAGATGGGAAATATGCATATAGCAAGGAATAGTAAAAAGATGTTCTTTCAAACTTGCATGGCTATTTGTTTTTTCTGTAAACATGCCAATCTACTGCCATCTCGCTGGCCTTAATTTCTTACCTTTTCATAGATGCAAATTTGATTTTGAGCAAGTAGAGAAGCAATATACGATAGCATACATCAAGAAATAGTAGATGAATGTTCTTTCTTTTCAGCCTTAATTCTTTTCAGCATATATACGACCATCGTTTTTTCCTGTAAATACACTGATGTACTACCATCTCACTGCAAATTATGTATTGTGCAAAGGAAAAATCATTTTACTTTTCAGCATATATATACGATCATACGGTAGTCACACATATAAGCAGCACCACAAAACAAACACACAAACACGACACCTGGAAAAACCAGGAATAGAAAGGAATTAACACGATAATAAGCAGTAAACAATATAGGGTAGAAAAGTGCAGCGCTAAGGGAAGAAGGACAAGGACAAACCTAAAAAACTATCAAAGGGATGAAACAGTAATCTGAGAGGGTGAGGCGGCATGGTGCAGATTTGGTTTTCTGAAATAAAGCATTGGCAATTAACAAAAAAAATCGTCACACAAGGCCAGATATATGAATGACAAACATATTAAAATCTCCTTAAAGCTTGCAAGCCAGTAGTAATATAGGTAGGAACGATGTATTCCCCGTTACATTGAGGGAAGAAAGGGGAAACACATGGTCTGTGAGGAGATTAGGAGAACAAACAACTATAAGGACCAACGGATCTGACACGTACCTCAACCAGCTTGCCGGCGGCGCCGCCTCCATGACGAACCACGACGGCCTCCTCCGTCTCCCCAGCAGCTCAAGCCCACCCTGACCAACCCGTTGCTTCTTGTCCTCGGCACCTATCTCCCTGTTGGAAATATGCCCTAGAGGCAATAATAAAAGCATTATTATTATATTTCCTTGTTCATGATAATTGTCTTTATTCATGCTATAATTGTGTTATCCGGAAATCGTAATACATGTGTGAATAACAGACACCGACATGTCCCTAGTGAGCCTCTAGCTGACTAGCTCGTTGATCAACAGATAGTCATGGTTTCCTGACTATGGACACTGGATGTCATTGATAACGAGATCACATCATTGGAAGAATGATGTGATGGACAAGACCCAATCCTAAACATAGCACAAGATCGTATAGTTCGTTTGCTAGAGTTTTCCAATGTCAAGTATCTTTTCCTTAGACCATGAGATCGTGTAACTCCCGGATACCGTAGGAGTGCTTTGGGTATGCCAAACGTCACAACGTAACTGGGTGACTATAAAGGTAGACTACGGGTATCTCCGAAAGTGTCTGTTGGGTGACATGGATCAAGACTGGGATTTGTCACTCCGTATGACGGAGAGGTATCACTGGGCCCACTCGGTAATGCATCATCATAATGAGCTCAGAGTGACCAAGTGTCTGGTCACGGGATCATGCATTACGGTACGAGTAAAGTGACTTGCCGGTAACGAGATTGAACGAGGTATTGGGATACCGACGATCGAATCTCGGGCAAGTAACATATCGATAGACAAAGGGAATAGCGTACGGGATTGATTAAATCCTCGACATCGTGGTTCATCCGATGAGATCATCGTGGAGCATGTGGGAGCCAACATGGGTATCCAGATCCCGCTGTTGGTTATTGACCGGAGAGTCGTCTCGGTCATGTCTGCTTGTCTCCCGAACCCGTAGGGTCTACACACTTAAGGTTCGGTGACGCTAGGGTTATGAAGATATGTATATGCAGAAACCCGAATGTTGTTCGGAGTCCCGGATGAGATCCCGGACGTCACGAGGAGTTCCGGAATGGTCCGGAGGTAAAGAATTATATATAGGAAGTGCTATTTCGGGCATCGGGACAAGTTTCGGGGTTATCGGTATTGTACCGGGACCACCGGAAGGGTCCCGGGGGTCCACCGGGTGGGGCCACCTGTCCCGGGGGGCCACATGGGCTGTAGGGGGTGCGCCTTGGCCTAGATGGGCCAAGGGCACCAGCCCCTATAGGCCCATGCGCCTAGGGTTTCCACCATGGAAGAGTCCATGTGGTGGAAGGCACCCCTAGGTGCCTTGGGGGGGAGGGAAACCTCCCCTTGGCCGCCGCCCCCCCTAGTAGATGCCATCTACTAGGGCCGGCGCCCCCCCTGGCACCCCTATATATAGTGGGGGGGAGAGGAGGGATTTTACACCAGCCCCTGGCGCCTCCACCTCCCCCCGTTACGTCTCTCCCTCGTAGTCTCGGCGAAGCCCTGCTGCTGTGACGCCCTGCATCCACCACCACGCCGTCGTGCTGCTGGATCTTCATCAACCTCTCCTTCCCCCTTGCTGGATCAAGAAGGAGGAGACGTCTCCCGTCCCGTACGTGTGTTGAACGCGGAGGTGCCGTCCGTTCGGCGCTGGTCATCGGTGATTTGGATCACGTCGAGTACGACTACATCATCACCGTTCTTTTGAACGCTTCCGTGCGCGATCTACAAAGGTATGTAGATGCATCTAATCACTCGTTGCTAGATGAACTCCTAGATGATCTTGGTGAAACGAGTAGGAAAATTTTTGTTTTCTGCAACGTTCCCCAACAGTGGCATCATGAGCTAGGTCTATGCGTAGTTCTTCTTGCGCGAGTAGAACACAATTTGTTGTGGGCGTAGATTTGTCAACTTTCTTGCCGTTACTAGTCCTTTCTTGCTTCAGCGGTATTGTGGGATGAAGCGGCCCGGACCAACCTTACACGTACGCTTACGTGAGACCGGTTCCACCGACTAACATGCACTAGTTGCATAAGGTGGCTGGCGGGTGTCTGTCTCTCCTACTTTAGTTGGAGCGGAATCGATGAACAGGGTCCTTATGAAGGGTAAATAGAAGTTGACAAATCACGTTGTGGCTTTAACGTAGGTAAGAAAACGTTCTTGCTAGAACCCTAATTCAGCCACGTAAAACTTGCAACAACAATTAGAGGACGTCTAACTTGTTTTTGCAGCAAGTGGTTTGTGATATGATATGGCCAAAGTTGTGATGAATGATGAATGATCTATATGTGATGTATGAGATGTTCATGCTATTGTAATAGGAATCACGACTTGCATGTCGATGAGTATGACAACCGGCAGGAGCCATAGGAGTTGTCTTTATTCTTTTATATGACCTGCGTGTCATCAAGAAACGCCATGTAAATTACTTTACTTTATTGCTAAACGCGTTAGCCATAGTAGTAGAAGTAATAGTTGGCGAGCAACTTCATGGAGACACGATGATGGAGATCATGATGATGGAGATCATGGTGTCAAGCCGGTGACAAGATGATCATGGAGCCCCAAGATGGAGATCAAAGGAGCTATGTGATATTGGCCATATCATGTCACGTTTATTATTTGATTGCATGTGATGTTTATCATGTTTTGCATCTTGTTTACTTAGAACGACGGTAGTAAATAAGGTGATCCCTCATACTAATTTCAAGAAGTGTTCCCCCTAACTGTGCACCGTTGCGACAGTTCGCTGTTTCAAAACACCACGTGATGATCGGGTGTTTTATTCAGACGTTCACATACAACGGGTGTAAGACAGATTTACACATGCAAACACTTAGGTTGACTTGACGAGCCTAGCATGTACAGACATGGCCTCGGAACACGGAAGACCGAAAGGTCGAGCATGAGTCGTATAGAAGATACGATCAACATGAAGATGTTCACCGATGTTGACTAGTCCGTCTCACGTGATGATCGGACACGGTCTAGTTTAACTCGGATCATGTAATACTTAGATGACTAGAGGGATGTCTAATCTAAGTGGGAGTTCATTAATAATTTGATTAGTTGAACTTAATTATCATGAACTTAGTCTAAATATTTTACAATATGTCTTGTAGATTAAATGGCCAACGTAGTCCTCAACTTCAACGCGTTCCTAGAGAAAACCAAGCTGAAAGACGATGGCAGCAACTATACGGACTGGGTCCGGAACCTGAGGATCATCCTCATAGCTGCCAAGAAAGATTATGTCCTACAAGCACCGCTTGGTGACGCACCCGTTCTCCCTGCAGAACAAGATGTTATGAACGCTTGGCAGGCACGTTTCGATGACTACTCCCTCGTTCAGTGCGGCATGCTTTACAGCCTAGAGCCGGGGCTCCAAAAGCGTTTTGAGAGACATGGAGCATATGAGATGTTCGAAGAGCTGAAAATGGTTTTCCAAGCTCATGCCCGGGTCGAGAGATATGAAGTCTCCGACAAATTCTTCAGCTGTAAGATGGAGGAAAACAGTTCTGTCAGTGAGCACATACTCACTATGTCTGGGTTGCATAACCGCTTGACTCAGCTGGGAGTTAATCTCCCGGATGATGCGGTCATTGACAGAATCCTCCAGTCGCTTCCACCAAGCTACAAGAGCTTTGTGATGAACTTCAATATGCAGGGGATGGAAAAGACCATTCCTGAAGTATTTGCTATGCTGAAATCAGCAGAGGTAGAAGTCAGGAAGGAACATCAAGTGTTGATGGTCAATAAAACCACTAAGTTCAAGAAAGGCAAGGGTAAAAAGAACTTCAAGAAGGACGGCAAGGAGGTTGCCGCGCCCGGCAAGCAAGCTGCCGGGAAGAAGCCAAAGAATGGACCCAAGCCCGAGACTGAGTGCTTTTATTGCAAGGGAAGCGGTCACTGGAAGCGGAACTGCCCTAAGTACTTAGCGGATAAGAAGGCCGGCAAAACAAAAGGTATATGTGATATACATGTAATTGATGTGTACCTTACTAGTGCCCGTAGTAGCTCCTGGGTATTTGATACCGGTGCAGTTGCTCACATTTGTAACTCAAAGCAGGGGCTGCGGAATAAGCGGAAACTGGCAAAGGACGAGGTGACGATGCGCGTCGGGAATGGTTCCAAGGTCAATGTGATCGCCGTCGGCACGCTACCTCTGCATCTCCCTTCGGGATTAGTTTTAAACCTTAATAATTGTTATTTAGTGCCAGCTTTGAGCATGAACATTGTATCAGGATCTCGTTTAATTCGAGATGGCTACTCTTTTAAATCTGAGAATAATGGTTGTTCCATTTTTATGAGAGATATGTTTTATGGTCATGCTCCTATGGTGAATGGTTTATTCTTTATGAATCTCGAACGTGATGCTACACATGTTCATAATGTGAGTGCCAAAAGAAGTAAGGTTGATAATGATAGTCCCACATACCTGTGGCACTGCCGCCTTGGTCACATAGGTGTCAAACGCATGAAGAAGCTCCATGCTGATGGACTTTTAGAGTCTCTTGATTATGAATCATTTGACACATGCGAACCATGCCTTATGGGTAAAATGACCAAGACTCCGTTCTCAGGAACAATGGAGCGAGCAACCGACTTATTGGAAATCATACATACTGATGTGTGCGGTCCAATGAGTGTTGAGGCTCGCGGTGGCTATCGTTATGTTCTCACCCTCACTGATGATTTAAGTAGGTATGGGTATATCTACTTAATGAAACACAAGTCTGAAACCTTTGAAAAGTTCAAGGAATTTCAGAGTGAGGTTGAAAATCAACGTGACAGGAAAATCAAGTTTCTACGATCAGATCGTGGAGGAGAATACTTGAGTCACGAGTTTGGGGCACACTTAAGAAAATGTGGAATAGTTTCACAACTCACGCCGCCTGGAACACCTCAGCGTAATGGTGTGTCCGAACGTCGTAATCGCACTCTGTTAGATATGGTGCGATCTATGATGTCTCTTACCGATTTACCGCTTTCTTTTTGGGGCTATGCTTTAGAGACTGCCGCATTCACTTTAAATAGGGCTCCGTCGAAATCCGTTGAGACGACACCGTATGAATTGTGGTTTGGGAAGAAACCTAAGCTGTCGTTTCTAAAAGTTTGGGGATGCGATGCTTATGTCAAGAAACTTCAACCTGAAAAGCTCGAACCCAAGTCGGAAAAATGCGTCTTCATAGGATACCCAAAAGAAACTATTGGGTACACCTTCTACCTCAGATCCGAAGGCAAGATCTTTGTTGCCAAGAATGGGTCCTTTCTGGAGAAAGAGTTTCTCTCGAAAGAAGTAAGTGGGAGGAAAGTAGAGCTTGATGAAGTATTACCTCTTGAACCGGAAAATGGCGCAACTCAAGAAAATGTTCCTGAGGTGCCTGCACCGACTAGAGAGGAAGTTAATGACAATGATCAAGATACTTCTGATCAAGCCCCTACTGAAATTCGAAGGTCCACAAGGACACGTTCCGCACCAGAGTGGTACGGCAACCCTGTCTTGGAAATCATGCTGTTAGACAACGGTGAACCTTCGAACTATGAAGAAGCGATGGCGGGCCCGGATTCCGACAAATGGCTGGAAGCCATGAAATCCGAGATAGGATCCATGTATGAAAACAAAGTATGGACTTTGACTGACTTGCCCGTTGAGCGGCGAGCCATAGAAAATAAATGGATCTTTAAGAAGAAGACAGACGCGGATGGTAATGTGACCATCTATAAAGCTCGGCTTGTCGCTAAGGGTTATCGACAAGTTCAAGGGGTTGACTACGATGAGACTTTCTCGCCGGTAGCGAAGCTGAAGTCCGTCCGAATCATGTTAGCAATTGCCGCATTCTATGATTACGAAATATGGCAAATGGACGTCAAAACGGCATTCCTTAATGGTTTCCTTAAGGAAGAATTGTATATGATACAGCCGGAAGGTTTTGTCGATCCTAAGAATGCTGACAAAGTGTGCAAGCTCCAACGCTCGATTTATGGGCTGGTGCAAGCATCTCGGAGTTGGAACATTCGCTTTGATGAGATGATCAAAGCGTTTGGGTTTACACAGACTTATGGAGAAGCCTGCGTTTACAAGAAAGTGAGTGGGAGCTCTGTAGCATTTCTCATATTATATGTAGATGACATACTTTTGATGGGAAATGATATAGAACTCTTGGACAGCATCAAGGCCTACTTGAATAAAAGTTTTTCAATGAAGGACCTTGGAGAAGCTGCTTATATATTAGGCATCAAAATCTATAGAGATAGATCAAGACGCCTCATAGGTCTTTCACAAAGCACATACCTTGATAAGATATTGAAGAAGTTCAATATGGATCAATCCAAGAAGGGGTTCTTGCCTGTGTTACAAGGTATGAAATTGAGCTCAGCTCAATGTCCGACCACGGCAGAAGATATAGAAGAGATGAGCGTCATCCCCTATGCCTCAGCCATAGGTTCTATTATGTATGCCATGCTGTGTACCAGACCTGATGTTAACCTTGCCGTCAGTTTGGTAGGAAGGTACCAAAGTAATCCCGGCAAGGAACACTGGACAGCGGTCAAGAATATCCTGAAGTACCTGAAAAGGACTAAGGAAATGTTTCTCGTTTATGGAGGTGACGAAGAGCTCGTCGTAAAGGGTTACGTCGACGCTAGCTTCGACACAGATCTGGATGACTCTAAGTCACAAACCGGATACGTGTATATTTTGAATGGTGGGGCAGTAAGCTGGTGCAGTTGCAAGCAAAGCGTCGTGGCGGGATCTACATGTGAAGCGGAGTACATGGCAGCCTCGGAGGCAGCACATGAAGCAATATGGGTGAAGGAGTTCATCACCGACCTAGGAGTCATACCCAATGCGTCGGGGCCGATCAAGCTCTTCTGTGACAACACTGGAGCTATTGCACTTGCCAAGGAGCCCAGGTTTCACAAGAAGACAAGGCACATCAAGCGTCGCTTCAACTCCATTCGTGAAAATGTTCAAGATGGAGACATAGAGATTTGTAAAGTACATACGGACCTGAATGTAGCAGATCCGTTGACTAAACCTCTCCCTAGAGCAAAACATGATCAACACCAGAATTCCATGGGTGTTCGATTCATCACAATGTAACTAGATTATTGACTCTAGTGCAAGTGGGAGACTGTTGGAAATATGCCCTAGAGGCAATAATAAAAGCATTATTATTATATTTCCTTGTTCATGATAATTGTCTTTATTCATGCTATAATTGTGTTATCCGGAAATCGTAATACATGTGTGAATAACAGACACCGACATGTCCCTAGTGAGCCTCTAGTTGACTAGCTCGTTGATCAACAGATAGTCATGGTTTCCTGACTATGGACACTGGATGTCATTGATAACGAGATCACATCATTGGGAGAATGATGTGATGGACAAGACCCAATCCTAAACATAGCACAAGATCGTATAGTTCGTTTGCTAGAGTTTTCCAATGTCAAGTATCTTTTCCTTAGACCATGAGATCGTGTAACTCCCGGATACCGTAGGAGTGCTTTGGGTATGCCAAACGTCACAACGTAACTGGGTGACTATAAAGGTAGACTACGGGTATCTCCGAAAGTGTCTGTTGGGTGACATGGATCAAGACTGGGATTTGTCACTCCGTATGACGGAGAGGTATCACTGGGCCCACTCGGTAATGCATCATCATAATGAGCTCAGAGTGACCAAGTGTCTGGTCACGGGATCATGCATTACGGTACGAGTAAAGTGACTTGCCGGTAACGAGATTGAACGAGGTATTGGGATACCGACGATCGAATCTCGGGCAAGTAACATATCGATAGACAAAGGGAATAGCGTACGGGATTGATTAAATCCTCGACATCGTGGTTCATCCGATGAGATCATCGTGGAGCATGTGGGAGCCAACATGGGTATCCAGATCCCGCTGTTGGTTATTGACCGGAGAGTCGTCTCGGTCATGTCTGCTTGTCTCCCGAACCCGTAGGGTCTACACACTTAAGGTTCGGTGACGCTAGGGTTATGAAGATATGTATATGCAGAAACCCGAATGTTGTTCGGAGTCCCGGATGAGATCCCGGACGTCACGAGGAGTTCCGGAATGGTCCGGAGGTAAAGAATTATATATAGGAAGTGCTATTTCGGGCATCGGGACAAGTTTCGGGGTTATCGGTATTGTACCGGGACCACCGGAAGGGTCCCGGGGGTCCACCGGGTGGGGCCACCTGTCCCGGGGGGCCACATGGGCTGTAGGGGGTGCGCCTTGGCCTAGATGGGCCAAGGGCACCAGCCCCTATAGGCCCATGCGCCTAGGGTTTCCACCATGGAAGAGTCCATGTGGTGGAAGGCACCCCTAGGTGCCTTGGGGGGGAGGGAAACCTCCCCTTGGCCGCCGCCCCCCCTAGTAGATGCCATCTACTAGGGCCGGCGCCCCCCCTGGCACCCCTATATATAGTGGGGGGGAGAGGAGGGATTTTACACCAGCCCCTGGCGCCTCCACCTCCCCCCGTTACGTCTCTCCCTCGTAGTCTCGGCGAAGCCCTGCTGCTGTGACGCCCTGCATCCACCACCACGCCGTCGTGCTGCTGGATCTTCATCAACCTCTCCTTCCCCCTTGCTGGATCAAGAAGGAGGAGACGTCTCCCGTCCCGTACGTGTGTTGAACGCGGAGGTGCCGTCCGTTCGGCGCTGGTCATCGGTGATTTGGATCACGTCGAGTACGACTACATCATCACCGTTCTTTTGAACGCTTCCATGCGCGATCTAGAAAGGTATGTAGATGCATCTAATCACTCGTTGCTAGATGAACTCCTAGATGATCTTGGTGAAACGAGTAGGAAAATTTTTGTTTTCTGCAACGTTCCCCAACACTCCCCTGCTCCTTGCAACAATGGCGACATGGGAGAGAGATCTGCGCCCGATCCACAATCACGGCACGCGGCGCGTGATGCCGGCGACCTGCACCGGATCCGGCTGGGCCGAGAAGTGCCGCAGCCGCTGTTGTACCTCAAGCGCCGGGGAGAGAAGGCCGCGTCGGCCACTGCGTGGAGCCGGCAGCGTGACGGTAGGGAAGGAGGGGATTAGGCGTGGGGAGAGCACGTGAGAGAAGGCAAGGGAGAGGAGATATTTTCACGGGTGGCCGCTGGGTGCAAACGATGACTGTAAAAAAACACCCTGCCAACCCACGATCGATTCGCCCTGCTTTTCACCCGGACAGAAGCACGCACACACCGGCCGCTGCGAGGCTGGCCGCGCGCAAGGTTGGCCCATGTGTCAGTCGCTCTAGCCCGGTTACTTGGAGTACAGAAGAACGAGCGACCGGATGTTTACCACCACGATGAAAGGTACGACGTCGCTGGCCAGCGAGGCAAATCGAGTGTTTAGGATGAATTTGAAACGGGGATGGCGCTAGAATGGCGTGTTGGGTAGCTGGATTTATATGTTCAATGGGTAGCTATTTGAGAACTCTCTCTTATTTAAAAACTTTCAGATCTAAGTATTTTATTAAATAGCAAGAAAAATAAAATAAAATGTCCACTACTGGAATCAGGATCTTTGCCGTCTGCTAGCCGACGGCAAAGGAGGTCTTTGCCATCAGTATTCAGAAGGCCGGCGACAAAGAACTAGCGGACGACAAAGAGCGTGTTTGCCGTCAGCCGGCTCTTTGCCGTCTGCTAGCGGGCGGCATAGAAGCTTTGCCGTCCGCTAGTAGACGACAAAGCTTTCTTTCCCGTCCGCTAGAAGACGGCAAAGGTGGGGCGGACCGCAAAGCTTCAAAATTGACTTAACGGCCGCGCCTGCCGTTGCCCTCTCTCTTTGTGTCTCCTCTCCTCTTTCTTCCCCCTTGTGCCACCCCGTGCCGCCGCCGCCGCACCCTTCCCGCGCCGTTGCCACCCCGTGGCCACCCCCTCCCCACCCTGTGGCCGCCCCCTCCCTGCCTCCCCACCCCCCTCCCAAGCTTCCCCGCTGCCGCCTCCCCGCCGCAGCGGTGGATCGCCGCCCCCCAAGGAGCGCCGCCCGTCGCCACCCCCTCGGCCTGCTATGAACCTGTGACCGTGACAGTGCCGCTCGTACTCCTACCCGGCGTCCTATTCCTCCATCCCACGCTGCTTACATGTGACCGTGAAAAGTTAGCTGCTTCCATGTCCAGATTGGTACTACAAAGATCATGTTGCTGGTATCCCATGAATGCCAGTTGTGTGATTGTTTCTAGCAATTTTCGGAGCCTTATGATCGTTATGCATGTTTGCCTGCAGTGCATACGTAATATTTCCTATGTCCGCCTTTGGAAGGTTTGCTGCCATACTATCGATTGACAGTGCTTTATCCGTTCTTCTTGACTGTTGGTGGACTCTATATGAATACTGCTCCAAAAAAATCAATCCTACTGGCCATCGCCGCACTGATCGCTATGGCATTTTGGGGGCGCTTCCTGGTAATACTAGGCGTCTATTCCTATATTATTGGCGACCATTATAGAATTTTATTTGTGGTTTCTGCAATTTGCACTGAAATTTAGCTAATCAATATATCATGGTTTTACAGTTCGCATAATGAGTAAATAATATACATTCCAATGGGAGGACAAACTTTTGATGCTGGTGAATTCTTTACAATCATTCCAATGGCAGCACAAACTGAAGGTATTTATGTAGGCACAGATCATTGCTACATCAGAATAAATCGAGTATTGAGTAAATAATACCCCCAGTTTTATAATACAGTCTACCGGTGCTTTCATTGTGGTTTCACGGTAATACCACCATGCCCTCGTTCTGTTATGATTGACACAAGGAGTGTCATTACTTGAAATTTGCAGAATGGTAAGCACTATAATTTATTGGCGATCTTGTGCTGTTGGCTGACCCAAACAAGGTACTGTTGATGAGGTGTTGTAAAAGTTTTTTTAAACTCTCATGCATGAGTACAAGTTGAACTATTTGTAGTATATCTTCATCGTTTCTTATGAAGTGGATGGGAGAAAGTGATAACTGGTCACAGACATCATTTGGAATAATGTTGGACTCAGGCATAGTGGTCCCTGATCAAACACGGATCAAAGGGAAACCATTTACAGATTTGGTTGTGTCGCAGATAGCCCGGCATGCTCTCATGTAATTCTTGATCTACGTCGGATGCATCAAGTCATGTTTTAGTATTAGATACATCCGTATCTAGACGAATCTAAGAAAAGAATTTTGGGACGGAGGGAGTATATGACAAGCACAATCCCTGGTACTAATTAATGCTTACTCTGTTTATTTTGGATGTTCAAGTGTAGCATCTATTGACCAATGCAAGTTCCATCAGGATGTGTGTAGTGTCCATAAGTTTCTTTTTGGCCAGTACAGGGAGAAAAATATATGGAATGTCCAACAATCCTACATGAAACATTCTGAACAAAGTTCTATAGGGCCAACTTGCATTTTCATGTCAAGCATGGCTGATTATCATAGGGCAAGGAAAGATGGAGTAGCAGAATCATTGCCTACGATGAGTTCATCGGGTCGAAGTGCACATTAACAAGCATTGCCTGCTTTCTGCCTTCGCCTACTTTGACGAGGACGACAGCGGGTACATCACCGTTGACCCGCTCGAAGAGGTGTGCTGGGAGTACAACACAGGCTGACGTCGGCATCGCGACATCATTAGGGAGGTCGGCAATGAGAACATGCTTATGTTTATTCACTGCAGTCACCATCACAAATTAATTAATTAGTTTCAATTCACTCCATTGAATAGTCTGTACTATTTTGCTAATTACTAAAAATCTGAAATGCAAATTGACTGTGTCTACATTTGATTAGGATGTTCAAATTGACTATGGGGAGTTCGTGGCAATGGTGAAGGGGATCATCGAGAATGGAAGGCTGACCATCATTCTCCATGGAGCAGACGACCTATGCTAGCCTTTGATTGAAATATTCATATACAACACACTATCTTTGTTCGCATTGTGCTATAGATGATATCAATATTTTTAACCCAAGTCATTATTTATTTTGTTTGTGTAAAGTAACTGAGAAACAAATTCATTTATGTGATTTGCATGGTTGCATCCCTATGCAATTTAAGCTGACATATTTTTTCAGCTGTTATTCTCGTACTGCTACTGGATTGGTATGGTTGCATGAAAAACTGAACTTTCTTTCCATAGGATTTTTTGACTCATGTACTACTACTATAAAAGCATGAAGTGCTGAGATAATGGAGAATGAATGAAATCTTCATGTAACAAGGTTGAGTATTAGTTTTAGCTTGAGAGTATATGACAACTCATGCAGGTTTGAAATGACTTGAAGAAAGCATATGAGAAGCGAGTATAGGAGCTTTAATATTAGAGCAACAGGGGAGGAGCAAATGATTGAAGGGGCTATCAGCCATGTAAAAGAAAACTGAGGATAACGTCACTAGGTGGAAAAATTATATTTGATTTGCATAATAACACTAGCAAGGTGAATAACAATGTAACATTATCTTTTCATTAGTTGATCCATTCAACTTTTGTTTGATATGACTGCCATGATATTTGGATAGGAAAGTTATCTGTTAACTTCGTATCATTTTTATGTGTTAGCTAATAATTATGCACTGTGCATTTGCCTGCAATTTCCTATAAGTTTTCCATAGTTTTTGAAGATATTGTTTTGTGAAGTATAGTTTCTGAAGAAAATTAAAATGTGCTTGTAGTAATTATTTCCTGAAGTATTGTCATCTTGTAGAATGATCGACAACGGGCTCCCAGTAGAAAAATAGGATAGGAGCAGTCGGTACCAAAAAAATGAGGATATGAGAAGTTGGTAGTTGAAGTTAGTGCAATTGCCAGTTAACATTGTTTTCATTCAGTAGGATTGGCATTGCGGCTGAGGAAATATGTGACATGGAGTAATTTGGTCAACAAAAGAACATTTGACTTTTGAGGTATCTTAACACACTTCACAAAATGAATGATGAGGAGATATTAGGCTATTTTTCTATGCATCTGGTGATAATAATAGATGTGCGTTGCATGTACACGTTTACTAGTCTTACTAGTACTACTATCTTCCGGTGCATCTTATCTTTTCATATACTCCTAGAAGAACAGAATTTACCAGTTAACAAAGGAAAACGACGGAAAACCGATACATAGGTGGCACATCCACACAAGCCCTGAGGCTGCGCCCCAAGCGAGCCAATGACTTCGTCGCCCAAGCGCCGAGAATCGACACCCTACAACACGGCCCGGAGCCGCCGCTCTGACATACAAACCTCAAACAACGCACACACCGACCCTGCGGCCGCGTCCCAAACGAGTGTCACCCCGATGACCAAAAACAAAAACTGCTCTCCAGAGCGGCGGCTCTGACTTCTACTCCGAACCCAAGGTCGCGAACCCGACGAGCTAACGATTCTACCACCTTGATGACCAGACTCGACTCTCCACAAAGCAAAAATGCTATTCGGAACCGCCGCCCCGACCTCCAAACCGGCCCCGAGGCTGCGAACCCGCCTGGCCGGTGGCAAAGATGTCGGGCGATGCCAACCCTCGACGCAAGGCATAGGAATGCACCACCAAAGCGACGCCCCCAAGAAGGATGCGACGTGAACGCCGCCGCCGCCCGGTTCAGCCAAAGCCGAAGCATAGGTTTGCACCCGGAAAAGCACTAGATCCAAATGCCTAAAGGAGGTGAAGGGGCTCGACGACGACGCCTCCAAGGGAACAACATCCTAGGACGCCGTCGTCGTTGGCAATGACCAAGATCACTGCTAGGCATTCACCTGGAGTTCACCATGCCTAGAGACACTACATCAAGTCCGTCCATCTGCCCGAACCGAGAAAGTCGCATGCCCCAAGCAAATCGCCGCCGCCAACCACCAGCACCACACGCTGCTCTACGGAGCCATCGCTGCAGGGATTATGGCAGCCCCAAGGATAATTACCAACACTGTAAAACCAGCCATAATCCTGGTTTTTAAAAAACATAGTCCCGATTTGGACTTGATTGATTTTTTTTTCTTTTTCAAAGAAAAATCCACACTAAAACTAGAAGAAGAGGATATATACAACAGGAAATAGCCCACTTGCGCTTTCGAATAGTCACTTGTGACCTCTGTTGATGAAAGGGAGGAGACAGCTCGTGCGCTTCGAGAGAGGCCTTTGAGAGTCGAGAGAGAGCTGCATCTTCCGGCTCGATCCACTATCTTCTCAGACGGCTGGAGTAGAAAAGGGAGAGGTGCTCGGTGTAGTTCTGTGAATAGAGCATCTAGTTTTAGGTTGTCTTCTGCCCATGTGGCGTCTGGTGATATGTCGATGTGGAGGATGCCACAGGCGCAAGGGAGCAGTGGTTGGTGGCTTTCGGTGGTGGTGATCCTGGCGGTGCTGGCTGATGGTCAGCTGCTGCTATAGAACGCAAAGTCGGTGCCTAAACCAATAACCTCCCTGGTTCTGTCCTACGGAGCACTCTCTCGAGCTTCCAAGGTTACCATGGTGGTGGAATCAAAGCAGAGAGGAGATGGTGATCCTGTTTGGGTTTGTGCTCATCCTCGGTGGCTGATTGGAACTGAGTACGGCGCCAACCAAGGTGCTTGGTTATTGGCTGACTCCATGTCGCCGCCTTACATGCAGGTCGAAGAGTGGCCTTCTTATTTCTTCCTCTCGACCAAAGAGCCTAAGGGAGGCAACTCATCTAGTCATCTTCTTAATCCGTCTATGGTGTGGTGCCATAGAAGCTTCTCCGTCCGAAGAGGTGATGTCCCTGACGATGACGTGGCTACAACCATGAAGATGTCAGAGACCCGATCACGTTTCTCATCCAGTTGTTGAGGCCCTCTTTATAAAATGCATGACCAGTTTGCAGTTTCGGGGTCCTTCTGGATCCCTCTCTCATTCAAGCAAAATTCAACATGAAATGTCTGATACGCTAAAAGAACTCGCCCACAAATATATGTCTCCTTCGCGAAAGATTTTTCCTTTTCCACATAGATAAGTTCTATCGCATCATATTTTTGTCACGTCCTCTTTTTTAATAAGAAGGCTTTCTTTTTTAGCTCAAAGGTGTTGCATTTATCCTATCATCTTGTTGAGAACCGAGTTCAAAACCGAAAGGAACCAATCCAACGAAATACAAAACCAAGTTTTATCAATAGCGTGCATCCAACGAAATACAAAACCAAGTTTTATCATGTACAATTTAGCGGCTTTATCATATTATTGAGGCCAGTGATGGTGATTTGTGATGCAAATAAATTAGCGATGCGTCTTAGCTTAAATTTTGTTAGCATCATCGTCTTGCGCCTCCTTGCCTTCCCGGTAGTGGCATTTTCGCATTAACCACTAGGGACAACTATACGTCACTGCACTTAGCATACAAGCGCACACCGCAAAATAGGTGTGTCGCCGTGAATCGAACTTGTGATCTATTCATTAAGTCTTAACCGCATTAAACACTAGGGACAACTAACGCATGTGCCTTCATACTTCTTCATTTCTTTTTATTCTTTCTCAGTTCGTTGAAAGCCCCCGGTATAATTGCTTATTTCTGGTTCGCTGGACATTTTTACGGATGGTTTCTTCATTGTTATTTTCCTTCTGTTTCTTGTTCCTTTTTTTCTTTTTTTCTTGTTCTTTTTCCTTTGTCTTCTTTTTGTTTCTCTCAAATTCTAAAAAAATCAAATTCGTGAACTTTTTTCAAATTTATTAATTTTTTCTTCAAAATCGATGAAAATTTTCCAAAATCTATGAACAATTTTCTGGGTTTTGATTTTTTTTAAATGATGATCTTGTTCAAATTCGTGAACTTTTTGGTATTCAAGAACATTTTTCACAAAATCTATGAATTTTTTTCAAAAACAATGAAAATTTTAAAATCCATGAACATTTTTGAATTCACAATTTTTTTTATTTTTGCGAAATTTTTTAGGATTTTTTTCTAAAGTCAGCGGTTGACCATTCCAGCGCCCAGTCAACAGCGAACGAGCGAAGGGACTGTCCAGCCAAAAGCAACATGCCAAGCGAGCACGCGCGTTGGGCAGGCCCAAGTGTGTGGCTGCGTGAGCGCTACTTCCGCAAAGAAGCGCCCTATAGGAGCTCCCCCGGTAGTTTCCCTCTTGGATTCAAATCAGAGACGTTGACGCTTCTGCGTTACTCGTTTCAACTTGGCACTTGAAGATGCTCGGATGGCCCCTGCTGATTGCCGTTGGTGGTTTACTCATAAATGTATCATGATCTAGTAAGTTTATCACTGATCAATTTTCGAAGCCATGTACATTCCAGTAATGTTTTGTCAAATGTGGTGATGGCTTAATTATTATAGTAGTTGCTTGTGATTAAATGAGAGATACAAATTTATTTTATCTTTTGTTTTTGTGCCAGCTATACTTTTCTATGGAAAAGTGAAGATAAAGAATAGAATAAATTTAGAGGAGTGCTATTATATACCTACGACAAAGCACATACTATTTTAGTATGACACTAGTTAGTGTCATATCTAAAGCAATCATCATCAGTTCTCAACCAGCTCCGAGCTTTTCTTGGAATAAAATGGCAATCTTGATTAATTCATCTTTTCTCAGGTCATACTGTCTATTCTCATTCTAGAATCAAGATCATCACATCCCAAACACATAGAACAATGCTGATTGAACCGGCTCAATTAGTGTAGCAACACAATCTAATCATCCAACAATATAACATTTGGGGCACATATGTTCGTTTCAACCAAATATACTTTACTTTCATCCATCTTCAGCTTCAGCGAAATATAAACAGAGTACCTACTCTCACAAGTAACACTGTGGGAATAAAGATAACGTTTTCCATTGCACATCTTAATTAACCCCGCTACAAAATTCTGTCTCGGAAAATTATTAATCTGCAGCCCGAAAATCCATGATCTTTTGCATCACAAAACAAAATTATAAAGGTATCACCACAATGTATATATAAGGGAAAAAAGAGATAGATCGTATTGATTCACCTGGTTGATAAGTGTTGCGGAGCGGGAGACGAACTGGATTTCCATGCCTTTAAGGACATGCTCATCCTGCACCTTTTCAGACAAAGCTAGATGGTCGCTACATCGAACATGTCGACATTCTTCTTTCTTCTCACTGCTGTCATCTCCCAGCTCGGTTCAGTTCAAACATGGTCTAGCAGTCAGAAAACTAGAGGAGTTCGCTGCTACATAGAGACGGATGAAAGTAATCTGTTGTAACATATCAATTCTTCTCTGAAAGGAACTCCAGAAATTCTCAGAGCTTCTGCTAAAACTGGAGAGGTCAGCTGGCGCTCGACCTGTTCTCGATGATGGCCAACCAAACAAGGAGGTGTTCCAACAAATGATAAGCAAGGCAGAGCTGTTCCCTGGTCAAAAGCTTGTGACATTGCAATGTTCAGATACATGGTAATATACAAAATTGTTCCATCCTAGATGGGGCGCACAGTTTGCACAAGCGAAAGCTGATTGCAGTTACTACCAGATGCAGCCTGAATCCTTCCCGATCCTCCAGTCAAGATCAAGATAATAAGAACCTGGCAAACACAACCTCCAGGATCATTTTCTTCAAGGGAGATCAAGGAAGAGCATCCATCTATTAATCATAGGCTGGCAGTTTATAAGAAAAATTTAAACAAACTTGTTTTGCACAAAGATAAGAAGCCTGTCATATCTGCACCTTCCCTTTCATATCAACCAAAGTAAGTTTCTGAAACAAGAACTCCAGACAGCAGGCAGCTGGCAGAATATTCAACTCCAGATAGCTCTAGTCTAGTTGAAATAAACGATCTGAGAACAAACAATATTCTTCTGTTGTACTACTACATTTTCTCAAGGTAGCTGCGTGGTACCTGGAGTGTGCCATGTTCTTCCCAGGCACCTGAGAAGAGGCGCCTGTCTGTCCTTTTTGTTGCCGCCTGCAACAAGTTTGACATACATATGACGAGCAGTTTTCCCAGCTTCCATTCTGTAGCTACCACTCTTGTTTGAATCTTTGCTGCCATTTCATGTAGGGAAGGTCTCCAGAAAGACACCTTCTGTTCTTGGTTAATTAATTCACCGATGCTATCTAAAAAGAGAAGGATACGGGAGTTCACTTTGGATCCAATCCAAGGAACTGAAGATATACAGGTAGGGATAAAACAAAAATCACTAGACCAAGATTTGTATGATCTATACAGGTAGGGGAAAATACTAAAATCACTCGACCAGGATTATGTATGATCTATACAGGTAGGGGAAAAACTAAAATCACTAGACCAAGATTATTTGTGATATTAGTTGGGATTCAACCCTCTGCTCATTGCGGCAAATGTTTAGACTGACAAATGGGTGGCTGGCTCTTTATGAATATAAAACTGCTACACGCGTCTGACTCATTCCATGCCAATTTTAAAATAAATACATCATCAGTTCTGGAGCAGCTCGGAGGTTTTCTAGGAATAAATGACATTCCAGGGTCCTAAAAAGAACATTCAAGAATCAGGAATCGCCACATCACAAACATACACAGAAACAACGCTGGTTAAGCCGACTCAAACAGGGTAGCGAGCAACACAGCCAAAGCAATCAACCACACCAAGATATATATATATATATATATATATATATATATATATATATATGTATGTATGTATGTATGTATGTATTTCTCTGTGATTAACAGATCCAAAGCTCTACTGAATTCATTAGCTTCAACAAACACACATAAAAAGAACTTGCTCAAAGGCGGTGTTTTATGAAAATACTGAATGAATAATGTCAACTAGACATTTTCAATAGTAACCAGTCTGATTGACCCTTTCACAACACTAGCAGGTTCACAATCTGCAACAAAATTTAGGATAACCATAATAAACTGATTGTTATGGAAAGGAAGAGCAATTACAGTAGAATTTAGCCACATGGAACGACTAACACATGCCCAGAACAACAACCAGTGCTAGCTAGGCAAAACAGGCCAAGAGTAACATTGTTCTTTGGAAATTCAGTGGCATGATTGAAGCAGATTCCAATGTGCACAGACAAATTGTTCAGCCAAAAGAAGAGACGGTTCTTGGAGGAAGCACTGGCGTGGCTTGAGGTAAAGCTACTGCCCATCTGCATGACTCTGAGAACAGAGGAACATAGGGTAGAAACCGTTTTGGTTTTGTAATGCCTTTCTCAAGATTAAGGATACAATCAACTTTCTGATGTTGCATGTCATACGCTACCAAGGTATCACCTCCAGATGACATCAAGAAAACGGTGTCACAATCTGGATGAATCTCAGCAACCCTGTACTTCTCCCCAATCATGCCCATAAGCTCATTGATGTTGGCAGAACGCTTCAGAACCAATTCTTTACTGTCACGATCCTTGAGGCACCAAAGTGTTATCCCAGAACCTAGGATTTCATTACTATCATTGACTGAAACCGTTGAAGCTACAACATAGTGTAAGCACCCCTGCGACACTCCAATCGTGGAAGATCTTCGGCCGTACTGCACAGGGATAGTCTTCCACACTTCCCCCTCCGCGTCCACCACCATCAGCACGTACTTGTTGAAGCCCATCAGGTTGCCAATCAAATACATCATACCGCCGACGAAGACACATTTACTATGGAGCGGCACCACTTTCTCAACCATCCTACCACTCCTGAATCTCCATGCTCCTGTCCGCGACGAGTAGATGTTCACTCCTGTGATGTAAGCTCCCGGAACGGTCTGCTCAAAGTGAAGAACGTTGAAATGGGATGAGACTGCCGTATCAAAAGCAAGACTTGTGGTACAGCAATATCTGCTTGCGGGCACAGGCGGCCTAGGGGGCAGTTCCACCCACCTCCCAGTGGCGGGATTGCACACTAGAAAACAGAAATCATCCCAACTCTCCATCTTCTTCTTGAAGCCACAGTAGAGAAGGAGGCCATTGCAGGCGTCCAACTGGGTGATGCCGCCGTACTTGTTATTGTGCAGGTAAGGGATGGAAAGGTTGAACGGGGCTGCGCTGTCGCCCGAGACACTGGCGAAGTGGTGGCCGATCCTGTTGTTGATGGTCATGTAGAAGAAGCCAGCGAGGGTCTGGGGTAACTTCTTGCGGTTGGCGGGGTCAGTGATGAGGTCGCGCCAGGACACGGAGACGCACTTAAAGCGGTGGAGGGATCTGACGGGGAGGCGGGAGAGGATCTCCAGGATGAGGTCGTCGGTGAACAGGGGCAGGCCGACCGTTGGCCCCGGATGGCTGTCCAGCCAAGGCTTGGTGTCCCTCTCCAAGAGCTCCCCTTTCTCCGCCTCCTCCATGGAAGGGCCTGGGCAGGGGTCAGATCTGCAGATGGAGAGAGGGAATCACGAATCAGGCCAAAGAAAATCAGGTAGTAGCTGGTGGTGGTGACCTCTTCCTCGCCGTGGTGATTCGGGAAAGGTAGTACCTTGGTTTGGTTTAGGGCGGCGACGGGCGGCGGGGATGCAGCCGGCGGCGACGAGCTTCTGGGAGCGACACAGACAGGAGGACGCTCAAGAAAGCTTTTCTTCTCCAGCCGGACTGAAAAAAAATAAAAAGCCCAGTCCAGTTGGAGGTGTGACTCACTATTTTTTAACCTTCGATATTATAAGCAAACAATGCCTATAGAACTAGTACAAACGAGCTACAACTACAACTCATTCATAGATTTATTTATTATTCATATATTAAACGAGCTAAAACTACATCTGAAAATAAAAATCACATATACTACAAACTAATATATCTACTTCTTGTCCGAGGGGATCGGGATCACCCCTTCGCCAGAACGACCGGCCTCGTGGTCATTGGCGGCATGAGGCATCTGCGTGTCCTCGTCTACACAGGTCTTCTTCGGCTCTTGGTCATGAATGAAGATCCTGTGGTGGTTCGTCGACACCACCCGCTCATCCTCCATGGACTCCAGAATGGCACGCATTTCAGCAATGAGGGACGGGCCGTCATGGAGCTCGACGAGGGCGGCAGCGTTCGTGCGCTCCGCCTCGAGCCGCACCTCCCCCACGAGGTGCTACTCCAACATTTAAGAGGCAGAAGTGCTCCCACACGTCCTCCATTAAGAGGTGGGTGTGATGTCGGCCCGCCGACAATGCTGTCGCCATCTCCAATCTGGGCCCAACTGGGTCGACCGCCATAACCACCTTCTCCAAACCTTCCCCCTCCTCGTCCAAGCCTTCTCTAGACGGGTTTTTCCACCACCGGGTTTGAACCTTCCCTAAACCTGTTTTTCGTGTTTCTTTAGCTTTTTCTTCTTTTTATTAGTTTTCTTTTTTCTTTTACATTTCTATTTTATTTTTGTTTTTCTCTTTCTTTCATTTTTTCACATTCACAAACCTTTATAAATTTTGTAAACTTTGTTTTCCAGATCACTAATATTTTTCAATTCATGTACTTTTATGAAATTGTGAACAATTTCAAAATTTGTGCACATTATTAAAAACTTGTCAACATTTTTGGAATATGATAATAATTTTTGAATTTGTGAAAAACAATTCAAACTCGCAAAATAACCTTCAAAAATCGTGAACATATTTTTCAAACTTGTGCACATTTTTTGGAATTGAAAATATTTTTCAAATTATTATCAGTCCGCTATACACTGGAGTTCTATAGGATGGCGGTTTGACCCACAATGTTGTATGACGTTGAGTATTGACCGACTAAAAGGCGACATGTTCAACAGCTAGTTGGGCGGAGATGAGTATGTTGAGATGGATGTGTGGCCACGCGAGGAAGGATCGAGTCTGGAATGATGATATACGAGATAGAGTTGGGGTAGCATCAATTGAGGAGAAGCTTGTTCAACATCATCTGAGATGGTTTGGGCATATTCAGCGCAGGCCTCCAAAAGTTTCAGTGCATAGCGGACGGCTAAAACGTGCGAAGAATGTCAAAAAAGGTCGGGGTAGATCGAATTTGACATGTGAGGAGTCCGTAAAGAGAGATCTAAAGGATTGGAGTATTACTGAAGAACTAGCTATAGACCGAGGTGTGTGGAAGCTTGCTATCCATGTGCCCGAAGCATGAATTGGTCGCGAGATCTTATGGTTTTCACCTCTAGCTACCCCAACTTGTTTGGGACTAAAGACTTTGTTGTTGTTGAAAATATTTTTCAAATTCATGATTTTTTTGAATTGGTGAACATTTTAATGGAATTCGTGAACAATGTTTTGATAATCACGAAGACTTTTGAACCACAGCGAACATTGTTTGATGTTAGTGGAAAAATTCTGAACTCACGGACATTCTTCTAACTTCATGGACATCTTTTGACTTCGTGAACAGTTTTTGAAAACTGTGAACATTTTCCGAATTCATGAGTATATTATTTCCAAATCATGAATATTTTTGGAAATTTGTGGACCTTCTTTTCAAGTTCGTAAAAACAAAATAAACTCATGAAATATTTTTAATCCACATTTTTGGTAAAAAAAAATTCAAACATTTTCTGAAATTCATGAACATTTATTGAATTCGTGACATAATTTTCAATTACACCAAAATTTGTTTTGAAATAGGTTAGTTTTATGAATACAAGAATTGTCTTCAATATTAAAAATATTTTTTGAATGTACAAACATTTTTTGAATGCAAGAGCATTTTCAAATTGTTGAAGATATTTTAAATTCGCTTTTATAAAAAAATCATGAACAATATGAAGCCAAAAACCCAAAAAAAGAAAGGCAAAACAGGGCATATAGGCCGGCCCAAATCATGCAAGGGAGGTGTGGCGTTTGTGCCCTCTCGCACGGTTGCTGAAATGCACTGTAATGGGCGCCTACAGCGCTAAATAGGAAATGCCTCTCGCACGGCCAGGTTGCAGAATAGAAGTTGTATAAAAAAGGTCGCTAAATAGATGACTCCTTTTTTGTACCTTTTTGTTACCTTTTTGAAGTTCGCCTCATGACGCTTTATGACGATGTCAACGGAGGTACATCATGGATTACATAAGAGAAAATTCATTATGAGACTCATAAGAATATTTTGCCAATTGATGTGCCACTTGATTTGCTTCTCTCAAGCAGTGATGAAACAAAATACCAGTAATCATATGTGCTCTAGTAGAACTCCTTTTTAATCTAGCGAACTCTATTCTAAAATGGAAAGCATACAGACTAGCCCAGAGACCACCGCCTTCTTCCCACCTCCGGGACTCAGCGCCGCATCGCCGTTGGTCCCGGCTCACTCCTTGTAAGGAGGTCGCGGGCGCAATAGCCACCAGCACCGCCACCACTGTCGCATGCGCAGGCCGCACCCTGCAGCGTCGGCGGCAGATTTCTCAGAAAATGTCCACGCCTTCGGAATCTCCCAGCTTTCTACGACGCAGCTCAACTTCTCCAGGAGCATGCCAGTTTTCGCAAGCTGCTGGAGGTCTTCATCGTCTGCTGTGACGACAGGTTCGTGTCCTCTGCGGTTTAGAGATTTTTTCGTGTGAATTTTATCGCTAGTTAAGCGACTAACTTTGCACTCGAATTTCTAACAGTTGGAGATTTAGCGAGGCCACTGCCCCTTACAAGCATACAAGGCTCAGATTGCCAAGTCTACACACCACTGTTCAATTTCAGTATGAGTGTGAATCGGCATGCTAGCAGCAGGAATTCTGACATGGTAAATTCCTTGCTTATCATCCTCCGAGGTTCTCATTAGCATACCAAACAGCTCGTTTGATGGTAGTTACTAGTTCAAATTTGTGTCCTCGGAGTACTTCAAACTAGCAGGATTAGTCCAATGGAGATGTTGGGTGGCGCCCTACCGGCGCGTGGTGGGAGAAGCCAGTGTGCGGGAACTTCGCCAGGTGGGCACGGTTGGTTGGCATGGCCAAAGCGGTGAAGCATGGGTGAAATTGTGTAGAAAAGGTGTGGTGGTGCGGCGGCAGCTGGCAGGTTGGGTGTCTATGTTGGAATTGGTCTCACGGTAAACAAACCAAGAGAAAAATAAGAGAGACAAAGTCTCCACACTCTCACAAATGTGCCTTGATCGGGAGCACATATAACAACTTTTGGTTTTGGTCCCATGTACCTAGCACACACATATATAAGGAAAAGGGGGGGTTTTGTTACAAATAACAGAACCACGATCAAAGCCTCCTAACTGCCGAACCTAAATGTGTGGTTAGGTACATGAAGGCGCTATGGATCTACTCTGATTGCCATGGCAACCAGATTAGGAAGGCGATGGAGGTAGGGGATCGAGAGGTAGGAGACGACGGTGGGCCGGACTGGGGATCGAAAGGAGGCCGGGACGACTGGCGTGCTGGGTCGTGCGGGCAGCGCGATCGTTTGCCCGGACGTGTGGGCGATTTTGTCACACACCGGACATACGGGCTGTGGCTGCGCGCGCCCAGATGCGGTCGTGCGGGCGGGGTTGTCTCCGTGTCACACAGGGCATGCGGAACAACCACCTAATACACCACACGTGTAACAGTTATCGGCGTCCTATATTTTTGGTTTAGAGTATGCAGACATAATCAAAGAAGGTAAGAAGAGAGTCTAGATAAATTTATCTATCCGTGCTTGGAAACCGAGTAGGGCCACGTCCCACTTCTTTGCTCTATTTTGCAGGATATATCTTGCGTAGTGGGTGTTTTTTTACTGGTCTTCTTTACTTCCGCGGCTCTCGGACGATGGACCAGACTTGCTTTGCGAATAAAACTTTGCTCTCGGAAAATAGGAACTGGATGGAAGTATATTAGAGAAGTAAGAGAGGGTGAAATGCATGCAAAAGATGATTAAATTCTCAGAATTGATGCTAGCCCTTTGTGGCTATAAGGACGTACGTCTCTCCTCCCTTTGTCTCCCCACCAAGAAAAGGGACTATGGTTTCTGCCCGTCGGCGGCGTCGCCGATCTCCCACGTCTCCTATGGCCTTAGGGCCATGGGTGCATGGTGGATCCCGGCCCTTACCGATGAGAGGGCTCCGTTTTCATGTGCTTCTTCAAGTTTTGTTAGGGTTTGTGTCCTATTCAAGAAGACATGACGATGGCGGCTTCTTGAATTTGGAGTAAGGTTCTTCCCTCTATCCCCCGTCCCAATGGTGTGTCTAGCATCGTCGGAGAGTGTGGAGGAGTGTCTCCGGCGGATCTCGCTGGATTTGATCAGTGGTTTCTTTGGTGGATATGCTCGGATCCGGTCTTTGTTCGTCTTTTTTCATGTGTCTTCAGGTTGGATCCTTCGGATCTAAGGGCATCTCCAGCCGTTGGCCCCCCAGGAGGGGCAAAAAATCGCCCCCTGGGGGCGCGCCGGCGCTAAACCGCGCACTGGGGGCGTGATGCCCCCCAGTCGCGGCGCCCCCGTTTTTAAAAAAATTCAAATACGGCGCAAACACGACTGAAATTTGACGCAAACATCGGCGAGTTCGTTCAAACTTAAACATATTTTACAAAAGAAGAAAAAAACTTCCGCGGGCTACCCCCGCCGTCTCCCTCGCCGCCCGCCTCGCCGCCTACATGCCGAGGAGACGGTAGAACCGCGTGTAGTCGCCGATGTCGTCGTCGTCGTCGCCGGCCCCGCCTGCGCCTCCGCCGTCCCTGCGGCATCCCTCCCCCGGTTGGCGCGGCGGGTTGGACGGTCCGGGGGCGTCGTCGTCGTCGTCGCTGTCGAGGACCACGACGCCGTGCTCGTCCTTGCGCCCACGCTTGCGGGCGGCGATCTCCTCAAGGGCCCGACCATCTCGTCGCGGAGGTAGTCGTCCCGCGCCCACCGCAGGGCGTCCTCGTCGGAGATGCCGCGCCGGGCTATCTCCTCGTACTCCGCGGGGAGGCCACGCTCCGGCTTGGGCTTGACGAGGACGAAGCGGCCGGTGGGTGGGGAGGCGTTGGCGCCGATGCGGACGGGAAACGAGGCAATGAGGACGACGAAGGGGCGAGAAGAGAGCCATGTCGCTGACGCGGCGGGCCCGCGGCTTTTTCGCGCCAAAAAAGTTTGCCCGGCGCCCCCGGGCGCCCCCCAGCGCGCCGGGTTCGGCCTGGGTCCGCCGGCGCTGTTTTCGGCCCAGGCCGGCGAAAATTGGGCTCCTGGGGGCGCGACTGGGCCGATTTTTCGGCGTCGGCGCAAGAAAAACGCCTGGGGAGGCCTTCCTGGGGGCGCGGCTGGAGATGCCCTAAACTTCTCTTCATTGGCGGCGGTTGCTTTTTTGGGTCGTTGGTCCTATAGGACCTTGGCACGACGAATTCCCAACTGTCTACTATAACAAGTTGTGCCCGGCTCCAGCGAGGGAGGGGTGGTGACGGCGGCGCGCCTTCGGCTCGCTTCAGTGCTTGTAGTGGTCGCTAGGTGATCTATGAAACTGAATATAATTTTTATTATTTCTGGTATTTGTTTTACGGGAAAAGCTTCTGGTCGGCCGGTCGATAATCAAGCTCGCGTCTACCTTCTCGATTAAGTGCCACGCGTCCCCTGTGGATCCCAGCACCACGGTTTTTGCAACCGCACGTCCCTGTCTCGTACGTTATGCCCATTTTCCTCGATCTTTCGCCCCGAATCAGCACCGCAAGGAAACACTCGCCGCGCGCCGGTGGTCGCCGCCCGCCCGCTCCGGCAGTCGTCGTTGGCCTGCGAAGCCAGCCTTCACTGCCCCACTTCCATCCCTTCTTTATTTCTTGGCCTCCTCACCTATCGAGCCCGGGCAAGCGGGTGCTCCGTCGCTCACATCTCTCCTCTCTACATTTAGATTGGGCAAGCCGTCACCCGACATCGGCGACTGAGATCCACACCACCATATGGTCATTCCAGTGGCGCGGGCGCAGCCAGCGGCCTCTCCCCGTCGCCGTTGTTGGTGTCGGAGAGTACTTCTTGCTGGATCCGTCCCAGCCTTATACGACATGTTTTTGAAACAAAGCTCTTGTTGCAATAGTCAATGGTGTTTCCGTAACAAAGCTCTTGTTGCAAAAAGGGAACATACGCGGAAATGCTTTCAACGTCACCAATGTTTTTGAAACAAAGGTCTTGTTGCAATAATCACCGATGTGTTTCTGAAAATCAGGGGTGGAGCCAGGATTTGGACACGACGGGGGCGAAAAGTCAATGTTCACAACAGTCGTGATACATCATCATAGGTTGAATATTTTTGTTGATTAATGTTACATTAATGTTAACTTAAATTTAGCCCTACAACCACCCACGTTAAACAAGTTGACTATTTTTCCTTCCAATATAGAAAATCATGTAATGTCTAAGAAAATTGTCTTCATTGTGTCTCAAAAACATTCATGTCTCGAATGGTCGAAAAAGCTTGTTCGGTTGTCGATCGTGGTTGACACTGAAAGAGTTATGACAAACTGCATTAATCTATGGTAGTTTTACTTGTATGAAATAATCGAACGGTTAAATCGGCAAGTGAAGACAAGATTTTTAGGTCTAGATGGTTGCAAGTTTAGACTCAAATTGACCCGTTCTTGACTAGAAAAGACTACAAGATACAAAAATCCACCATTGTGCATATATTAGTCACATCAAATAACTAATCTCGTGGATCCAAAAATGCATAAAAAATCAGAAGCTCTATTTTGTACGCAATGCTAATTAACCAGACTAAGATAATAATCCATGGAAAAAATACTGGTGCACAGTGGTTCCTGCGGCAATTATCTTCAATCCTAGTCGTCTGGCTAGCGGCCGCTAATTGTATTCTGAACTTTTGGTGATCTAATCCGCCTGCCTCTAGTAATATCCAGGCAGAGGACTGTAGATCAGTGGATGGCGCCGTCGTCGTGGCGAGCTGCCGCCCTGGCAGTTTGCAAACGCCCTAGCTGGGCACGCAGGACGGGACTCGGACGGAGGATGGCATGAGCGGCAGCGGCAACGCTCTAAGCAGTTCGGCAGAACACACACGTAGATCAATGAATAGATCGGATCGATCACATATGGGAAACGTTTGGATACGCTCCTCACGCACGTCCTTATCGAGCATGCGTGCCACGTCCTCCGCCACACCGCCCTGCTTCCTTATCCTTTTCTCCTTAGCCACACATTTATTGTTGCCAGAACCACCCCCTTCTCTCTTCTACTCTTCCAGCTGTGGCGCCGCAGCGCGCTCGTTCGTGCTCGCCCCGACGCCCTCCCCTGGTAGCTTCCACATTTGTTGTGCTCGCACGAAGCCCCACCGTCCTCCCGCGCGTCGCCGTAGAGCTCCAACCAGAACCAAAAAAAGCTGCAATCGGCGCATCGCCGTCGATGCTGAGCGGAAGCGGCAGCCGAGCGTGCGTGCTACCACGGGGCGTGGAAAAGCTGCATCCGGCTGACGGGGAAGCTGCTACCGGCACTCGCAGAAGCTGCGATGACGACGACCCGCAAGATGGCGACGTGCTGGAACCGGGGAAGCGGGATGCTGGAACCAGCGAAGTTTTTTGCTGCCACCGGTGGTAATTATTGCTGGAACCAATGGTGTTTTTCTGGCATCGGCGTGGTTTTTGTTGCAACTGGCTTTGATTTTTGCTGGATTTTCTGTTTGTTTTTGCTGGAACCAACAAATGTTGGGTGTGGGTGCCCAGGCGATGAGTTTGGCTGGGACCGGCGGTGAGTTTTTTCTTCGACCAGCAGCTTTTTTTTGCTGGATCGACATTTTTATTTTGGTGCAACGCTCCCTGGAAGAGCTGCATCCAAACGGCGGCAGGGCGGAGCCCACAATGGTGGACCTGTGGCCAGTGGCATCTTGCAGCAACACCGGCGGTGGTGCGTGATCGCGGGAACAGGAGGCAGCAGTGTCGCTGCATCACGGTCTGGGCGACAAGTTGGGTGCGCCGCGAGATGCATGAAAGCAGAAGGGGAATTTTTTCAGTGAGATGCGCGAGGTGGAAGTGTTAGTTAGGAAGAATGAGATTGCACGAATCGATAATCATTGATTGTGTGCATGGTGCACATATATAGGTATAAGGTGGACCGGCCTCTACTTGTCTCCCAAGATGTACAAATATACGAGGGGAGAGAGAGATACAACGGTATAAATACAGACCCAAGTCTTATACATATGCAGTGTACAACGTACGCTCAACAGAAAGAAGCTTGGAGGCGAATCTGACGGTTGAATATAGTTGCATCGTACGGCTGCGGGCCAACCGGTTGGCCCAAACTTGGGCCGGTCGACCGGCGCCTATCAATCGCCATCACATATACGCTTAGGTGTGTGGGCTATTGCGCTTTGGCCTTCTATGTTCGGTGTACTGGGTTCAGTGAATATATTTTTATATGGGCTAATGATACAGTTAGCAGCGGCCACTAGCGTTGTATACAGTGCACATCGAGCTGAAAACGGTTGAGGGGGGGCGAGCCCCTGTCTGAAACAAAGTTCATGTTGCAATAGTCACCGTTGTTTCTGAAACAATACTGTTGTTGCAAAGACGGATAGTACGCTGGATCAGACGGCTCGCTAGGTGGCGGACCTTTTCGGCAAAAAGAAGAGAAGAAAAAAAAAGATGCTAGCCCTTTGTGGGAGTAGTTATGTGATATACTCACGCACTTCAGACCTCATCATGTTAATGCGCATCGCTCATGCCTTTGTTGAGGGGCCAAAGCTTTCTGTGTATATCCCCGATTTATTTCATTTGCCTAAATGCTTATCAACAAGGCTACCTAGCTCAGAATGAAGATTTTTTACTTAAATATTAACAGCAATGAATGTATTTGCAAAGCTTAGATGAGAGATTGGAGGATGCCAAAGTGCATGCTAGCAAGCAGTCTTCTCCCACTGTGATGCAATCGTCGGAAATTTGTTGTGGTGATGGCATGGCACGTGATACAGGAAGTCTTGAGTCATTTGGAAGATGGAGATGCAGACTGCCGTGATTGGTCTGCTTGTCATCGATGTGAGCCGTAAATGTGGTCACTCGACGGTTGTGATTTGTGAAGCTGCCATGCTGCACATGTAATGGCAGCCTACATTCATCCTTCCATGCACAGTTACTCAATAGAGGACAAATTGGAGGACTGGTCCAATTGACAGGCACTCTTTACATCGGTGGGTTGTGTGTCTACAACTAGCACCGTGATGGCCAAGTGTGCCACTACTGGAGCCGCCAAGGAAGATAATACATCGTTGTCTGCAGTCCGATTGTAGACTGCACTGTGGAGAAGCTAGCTCTAAATTATTTGTTGAAATTAGTATGTGTGCTAACCGTGTTTGTTTGATGGCGTTGGCACTTGGCAATGAGCCAACCTTAGTATGTTTACGGCAAAGCCATGCAAAAGTGCACTGAAACAATGAGACCAATGTGATGCCTTACAGGCAAAACAAGCATGGAAGCATGACCTTTGGTGAATGTATTGCATTCAGTTAATTCAGGTAAAGTGCATGCATATACATACCTTACCTATGCTATGGACACCTCTGTCTAGGTAGGCTAGTTATATATATGGTTTGTTGTACTGGAGCTGCTATAGAAGGTATCACACGAGAGAACTAACATACTCGTAGTTAGCCAGCCCTTGACAATGAATATGTCACAAAACAAGAGCTCGTGTATCACGGCCCAAGGTTAATGAATGTTTAAATTAACTTCTGCATGGGAGATTGGAGCGAACCAAACCACAATCACATCAGGCGAAGGACACATAAGAAGACGCTTGTACCAGTACCAAAATTTAGCCATACTTCCACCGGTGAACTGTAGGGACTTAGCTAGTCTTGAGTTCCGAATCATAGGAGTGTTGTAGTGGACGGCTCAATGAGTGAGGAAGTGCTTTGTACTTCTGCATCTCTAAATTATTCCGTTTACGTTTAGTAGGTGGTTTGAACATCTCCGTTGAAAACCAAATGTCTCAAAAATATTAGCATTGCACCTAGCATCTGGAATGGACTTCACACTGGGGCTCAGTGTAGGCATAAATGTTGTACTAGCTTCATCATGTGGCTGCAATTTGTTGGACTATTTGGGATTGTTTTTGAAACAAACTGATTATATCTTCTGCTGAACTATGTAATGCTCATTTATTAAGAATTGTGCGATCTTTTGACACGGATATCATATAGTTTGTTCGGATTTGGCTTGAGGGTTCTCGAAGGGACATATGTAATCAACGTTATTGCTTATATTTTTAGTGGCTTGTCTATATATTTTCAGCTTCTGAAGACGATAAAATCCTTATGTTCATGTTGTGGTGAATCTACCAATAGCCGACTCATAAGGTCCACGAGGATTAGTCTGGAGCTCACTTTCCACTACTATTCCAATCGACGTCTAAACGAGCAATCCATAGACTTGGCAGCCTGAACAATGGCAATAGGTAAAATTGATTTTAAACTAGATTAGCTCCTCTTTTCTCTGAAGGCCAACCAGAGATCGAAAAGAAGACTCAAGACTCTTAAGAACAAAACGTCAGATCTAATGCTACAATGCCGCTTATTTTCCGAGCTTTGCCAACCCAGCTGATGCTTCTTTCTCAAACACACCTACGTGGTGGTGTCCTTTGGTCTTCTTTTACTTTTTTTGTCCTTCTTGCAAGGGTCTGTCCCCATGGATGGACTCTTTTTTGCAGGTGCGTTTGGTGATCTAGCACGGTGTGGCCTCGATTGATAGGTGCCCTCCATTCCTTTTTCTCATGTAGGTTTGTACAATACGTATACTATGGGAATCTCTAATCAAACCCCTAAAATGCATTAACTCCTCTCTGTTTCGAAATTAAGACCACTCTAACCAACTCTCAAATCCTTAAACACCTTATAAAAGTTTGAGGAGATGCATCAGCCGCGACTCAAATTTGAGCAGTCGAACACAACTCTCCTACATGATTTCCTTCACCCACCTCTCTCTCCCTCGCTCCTCTATGTCCACACCGGCGCCCACAACGCCACATTCTGTCTCCGGCGACCACCCCACACGCCGGCCGACAACCCGTGGCCTCGCCGAGCTTTGTCCAAATTTTGGCGAGAATCCAGTGAGATTCCGACAAAAAAATTATTTGTTTTATGGTTGTCCTTGGCCACTTCCATGCTACACCCCTACCCCGATCCCGGTTGTACTCCTGCCCTCCAACCCCAGCGATTGATGGAGTAGCAAAACACGTGCAACATCACTTGAAGACAAACCTATAGAGAAGCATTTACTGTGGAGCACTTACATAGTTGTTGGCCGCTCTAACCAGTTGGGACAAATCTCTTGGCAATAAGCCGCGGCGATCGCGTCGGGGGTGCGAGCGTGTGCGTCGGACTCGTGGCGTGCGTGCGTGAGTGTGTCTGGCCATGGTCCGACTGGTTCACAGTCTGGGCATAGTTTGACTTGTGTCCGACTAGTGTAGAGGGCAGGTCTGGTTTGCGTCCGTGCGTGCGTAGGTAGAGCAAAGGTGCAGGCGCACGCGTGTGTGTGCGCGAGGCCGCAGACCAGGTCCAAGCCGTTGGCGAGCTGGACGGGGGTGACTGGCACCGATCCGTTGCGGGCTCGGGACGATCCCCGCGCGTGCGTGCGGGTCGTGGGAACCGCCAGAGCGTGCCGGATCAAGCGCTTGGACTGGGTGGGAGCGTGGGTCGTGCCCATTGCTGGCCCTGGGTATAAGACCCCTGTGGAGCTCGTTGTAATGGGAGTGTGTCGAGTTGTTGCTCGTGATATTGCCCGTTGTGGCAGCGGCGTTCGTGCGCCGGGAAAAACACCACCGTGTCTCTTGTGTCCCTCCTGTTCCTCCTTTCTTCTTCTTCCTCGTGTCGTTCGAGCGCATCAGAGAGAGAAGAGTGCTACGCTGAGAGAGAGAGAGAGAGAGAGAGCGCTAGGGTAGACACCAACAAAATCGTTGCATCCCGCACCATGCCATTGAGCCACAAGGAGAACGATAAAGAGAAGAACCCATTATGACGAAGAATTACCCAAGCTGGCCCGTAGTGAGCGGATTTTGCAGATCTTGTTGGAATTTGCTAGTGGGCTTTTGGCCCAAAGCCCAACTAAAATTTTGAAATTTTCTTGGCCCATTCATGCACATATATGAGTGGAGTGAGTGAGGCTAAAGTTTAGTCCCACATCATAAGTTGAGAAAGAGTTGCACCTCTTTATAAGGTGAGCTCTCCTACCACTTGTATGAGCATGAGAAGAGGAGACCTACACGCGCGCTCCTCCTCCTCGCTCGGCACGACGCGCCGCGGGTTGCGGGATTGAGCCGAGCCGAGGACAGAGCTATGCACGTTGTCTATATTTTTGCTGCTCGGGCCCGCGCTATATAGTCAGGCAGACGTCTACCCTAGCCGCCGCCGCTTCGTATGGTTTCTCACCCCCGTTCCAAATCATTGCGCCGCCAAGCAAGTCTTCTCCATCCCTTCTTTCGGCGTGCACCGGGAGAAGGGGCAGCAGGCCTCCGGAACCCCGCCTCTCGTGATCCTGTACGGGAGAGGGGCGGTCAGGTTTTTGGGGAGCGCACTCGCGCGACTGCTGGCAGCGATGACTTCGCGAACGACGACTTCTTCCCCGACCTCGGCAACCTCATCCTCGACGACATGGGCGACAACGTCAACGCCGGCGGTGCTGCTCCCGCTGCACCGTACGTGATTCTATCTTTTCTGTTCGAGATCGTGGTAGAACTCATGTTTCTAGTATGTGCCCTAGATGTGATCTGTTCATCTGCTATGTTAGTTCACATGATTAGTTCAATCTCTGCTACTGTAGTCATGATTTATTTTCTGTTTATTCAGATTAAATCTTGTAGTAATTTGCTCATATTTCCAACAATCCAAAAACCTGATTATAAAAAACTTGTGAACATTTTACGAATTTGATAATAATTTCTAAATTTGTGAAAAGAATAAACTCGCAAAAGTATTTTTAAAATCAAAATTTTGTTTCAAACTTGTGAACATCAAATTCATGATTTTTATGAATTTGTGAACATTTTCATGGAATTCATGAACAAAGTTTTCACATACATGAACAATTATTAACACATTCGAACGCTGTTTGATGTTAGTGAAAAAATTGGACTCGTGAACATTTTTTTAACTTGATGGACGTTTTTGGATTTCGTGAACAATTTCTGAAAATCGTGAACATTTTTTGAAATTTTTGGACCTTTTCTGTAAATTCATACACATTTTTTAAACTCATGACATATTTTTAATCCATGTTTTTTTTGAATTTGCAAAAAAGTTAAATTGATGAATCTTTATTGAATTAGTGGATTTTTTTTAAATACGCAAGCATTTGTTTCAAATTCAAGAAGTTTTGTTAGAAATAAAAATATTTTTTGAATGCACGGACATTTTTTGAATTTGAGAATATTTTTTGAACTCATGAACATTTTATAATCCGAGAGCATTCTCAAATTGTTGAAGGTTTTAGAAATTCGTTTTTTTTAATCCTAAACAATATGATGCAAAAAAAGCAAAAAAGAAAATAAAGCGAAAGGAAAAACAGGGCACATGGTTCGGCGTGGGCGTTTGTGCCCCCTCGCAAGCTGAGGTTGCTAAATAGGACGACTCTTTTTTTTCTTACTTTTTGAAATTTTGTGTCATGAATCTTTATTACAATGTCAACAGAGTTACATCATGGATTACATAAGACAGGAGGAAATCGAGTGGACGACCATACTAACCAAATTCAGCATGAGACTCGTAAGAATATTTTGCCAAATTGATGTGCCACTTGATTTGCTTCTCTCAAGCAGTGATGAAACAAAATACCATTAATCATATGTGCTCTAGTAAAACTCCTTTTTAATCTAGAGAACTTTATTCTAAAAAGGAAAGGATAGAAACTAGCCCAAAGACCGCCGCCTTCTTCCCACCTCCCGGGCTCAGCGCCGCGGCGGTGGCGCAACCCCGCTGGTCCTGGCTCGCTCCTTCCAAGGAGGTAGTGGCCGCAATAACCACCAGCAGCGCCATCGCTGTGACGTGTGCACGCTGCACCCTGCAACGTCCGCGGGATATTTCTCAGGAAATGTACACTCAGTCAGGATCTCTTCAACTTGCTACGACGCAGCTCAACTTCTTCTGGAGCACACCAGTCTTGGCAAGCTCCTGGTGGTCTTCATCATCTGCTGCAACGACTGGTTTGTGTCCTCTGCGGCTTAGAGATTTTTTTTGTGTGAATTTTATTGCTAGTTAAGCGACTAACTTTACACTGGAATTTCTAACAACTGGAGATTTAGCGAGGCCACTGCCCCCTTACAATCATTCGAGGCTCAGATTGTCAAGTCTACACACCACTGTTCAATTTCAGTATGAGTGCGAATCGGCATGCTAGCTGCAGGAATTCTGACATGGTAAATTCCTTTCTTATCATCCTTTGAGCTTCTCATTAGCATACCAAACAGCTCGTTTGATGGTACTCCCTCCATTCCGTTTTATAGTGCGCCTAATTTTTTTAGCAAAATTCCAGAATGTAGTGCGTATCTGCTCTTCTGCGCTACTTTAGACGATAATACCCCTTATCTCTTTCTTTACTCTGTTGCGCATCTTCTTCCTCCGCAATCCCTTTCTCTTGAGTCCGCATCGCCTCCGTTCTCAAAATCCAGCGGGGCTCACCGTGTCCTTGGCTGGTGTCTCCATGTCCAGCGGCGAGGCGAGAGGTGGCGGAGGCAGCGCCGCCGCGACGGTCAGGGATGATGGACAGAGGAGGTGATGGGCGTCGCCGCTGATGGGAATCGACCGGCAGCGACGGAATCGCCCGGTGGCGTTGGTCCGACGGGGCCAAGATGGAGGGGCGCCTTTCATGGCGGCGACGCTGCTGTTCTAGGTCGAAAGGATGCTTGTGCGCCCCTGCCACGGCTGGCGTGTCCGCGCCCCTGCCACGATTGCCAGTGGGGAGCAGGGCCACCAGTGTCAGGGTCTAGAGCTCGGCGCGCGCTGGAGGTAGAGGAGGCGCTTGACGAGGCCCTCGGCGAGGAGCACTTCCATGATCTCTACATGGCTGTAGTACGCAACCAGCCGCGGGAGTTGGGCGTCCGCGTGGAGCTCGTCCACCAGCCGTCAACACACCCAGCAGCTGCGCCTCGAGTTTTGCCAGCAACACGCGCGTGTGGCCGTCCCCTGCACCCTGCCGTTGCGCGGCCACAGCTGTGCACCGCGTCCTTGGCCGGTGTCCCCGTGGCCGGCATCTCCGGCGTCCCCGCGGCTGACGCTTGCTTGTCGACCGGATGACTGCAAGGGCACGCGGCCAACAAGACCAAGAAATGGGGAGAAAGAGACCCGGAGAGAAAAATGGTGTACTAGTACTCTGTATGCAGAGAGGAAAATGCGGAGATATGAGATGCGAGGCGGATGGCTGCGCACATGGGGCCTGGACAAGCTCAGGAGCGGAGGGTTATTATGGTCCAAAGTACATGTGCCAGCGCACGTCTTGGTATTGCAGCTAGAGAAGAGGCGCACTACATAGAGGAACGGAGGGAGTAGTTATTAGTTCAAATTTGTGTCCCCGGAGTACTTCAAACCAGCAGGATTAGTCCATTGGAGATGTTGGGTGGCGCGCTAGCGGCGCGTGGTGGGAGAAGCCAGTGTGCGGGAACTTCGCCAGGTGGGCACGATTGGTTGGCATGGCCAAAGCGGTGAAGCAGGGGTGAAATTGTGTAGAGACGGTGTGGTGGTGCGGCGGCAGCTGGCAGGTTGGGTGTCTATAGCTTCCGGTCCTGAAGCTTGACCTATTTCCAGCGACCATTGGTTCGGACAAGTCAGTAAGTTACAAACTAGCAGCAAGCTGGTATTTCTCGAACCATTTATTTTGTATATAGGAATTGAAGATGTTGGATGTGTTGAAAAGCTTCAGACTTCAGGTACAGTCAGAAGCTTCACTCATTTCCGACGACAGCTACATAGATTCAGACAGGTCGGTAAGCTAGAAACTATCACCAAGTTATTATTTCTCAAACCCTAAATTTCTTGAAGAATAATGGCGGAGCCAGAAAATACACACAAGGGGGCCAAACATCGAGCACAACAAATTGAATGGTGTCATGACCAACAATTTTTAGTTGAAAGTTGAATGGCACACGATGTTTCGTCGCAATTGAATTTATCAATAGTTGCTTCTGTCTAGAATCCTATTGCAATCTCCTTCTTAATGTAGATCAACAAGCAATCTCCTAAAAATATGTCTTTCATTTTATCTGAGTCTTATTTTGGTATATTAAAAGTTTAATTTATAGCAGGGTAAAAAGACAAAAAAAGGACATGCTAAGAAATCGTCAGAGCATTGGTTTGATAGGTCCTGTTTAAGTGATTAAAAAGAACTGATACATGTATAAAATTATTCGGCCAGAAAACAAGCAAGAATGTAACGTACAACTTCACAAGCACACCACAGTGAACACTCAACACTCTCAATACAATAGTACAACTTTCCACAATACTCACTTCCTCATGAGGGAAGTAGAGGTCCTGGAGCAGAAACTGTTGTGTTGTCGAGTCCCTCCCGTGAAGAGCAACCCGACGTCCGATAGCTCCATCTCCCGCTAATTGCCGCCCGAAGGCCAAAGAAACGCAGGCTTATTCATCTATCATGGTGAAGTTCCACGACTTTATCTGGTTCAGTTGGGTGAAGTTGGCAATGGAACCTGCAAATACCAGATATATCTTGTCCTGCAGAAGCTGTGATAGATCAATGTAGATATCTCCTTGGTACACCTACCGCCCACGAATGCTGTGTTGGACTAGAAATACTTGAAACAATTTCGATGTGCCGTGGTACCTAATACTGACCCATACATCAGACCCACTTGAGAAGATGATGGAAACATTACTAAGCGGGTACTGCCGAATAGATTTGATGCTGTTGATGTCGATGCCGATATGGTTGGCGTCAAGGTCATCCTCATAGCTCCTCCTCGTGTCAAACTCGACAGCTACTACTGGATCCGTCTTTGTGCCATCTGTCGTGGCATTACATATGCCAAGCCATTGGCCACTGCTTTTGTTGGGCAACGATGGATTGTTTGTGAGAACAAATGCCATACCTTCTCCAGCCCCATTCTGACCGGGGAGGATGTTGAGCAGGAAATCTGTCCTGAACGAGGTGGGCGCCATGCGCTTGTTGTTCCACAGCTTGAGGGTTTCCCTTGCATAAACCACTCTCCCCGACCGGTGGCGCATGTTTCCGGTACTTGGGGTGATCTGCAAGGCGCCATCTGCAATTGTTGAGCCTGGGCTGAAGGTGAAATCATCCATCTTGATTGCGTTGAAGTTGGGATAAGTAAACTGCAAGCAACTACAGCTTCTACTGCCTAGGGCTAGGACGACAATACAGGAAAAGCTGAACATGCTATTGGTATTGGGCATTGTCATGCTAAATGGTTCCTATAGCTTCCTCCAACCTTCTCAAGATAGAGGAGTATTTATACGATCCTTGTACTTCACTGCTTCTCATTACGGAGGCGGGGAGGAGTTGACAAAGTACATGGAAGAGACATAGTCAATGGGAATCGTCAGGATAAAGCCTGGGATAATATTTGTGCAATTGCAGAGAAACAGCCCAATGTTAGACTAAGAAGCGGTGCGCGCAAAATGTTGTGACATATGCTACTAACCAGCAATATGTTTGACTATGCGATCTCTCACCTTCTTTTCACAAGAGAGGAATGAAAAGGGGCAGTGATACGCGCCGGTGCACCGGCCCAAATTTGGGCCGGTCAGCCTGCAGCCGTGCGATCTGGCAGGCAGGAGCCGTCCGATCCCCCCTCCCCAACGTCATATCATCTTCTTCCTCACTCCCCACGCTTCAGATCCATGCGGCGCGATGTGTCCCTGCCCCAGCCACCTCGTGCGTGTGCTCCGGCGAGAATAGGAAGCATCCACGTCCTCTCCCTCGCCGTCACAGCACCCCCGTCCTCTCCCTCTCCGTCGCCGCTCGTCGCTGTCGCCGCTCATGCGCCCACAGACTCGTCCCCGGTTGAAGCTTTTTTAGCCTCTGGTTGAAGCTTTTGTTACGCCGGTTGAAGCATTTTTCCACGGGTGAAGATTTTTCATGGGGGTTGAAGCTTTTTCCACTATGCCCGTTGAAGCTTTTTCCGCCACCGGTTGTAACTTCTCCTTGGTGAGTTGAAGCTTTTTTCCATGTCAAGTTGAAGCATCGGCGCCCGTCGTCTGCCACGCATGTAGCAAAAAAGTCGCCGGTGGTAGCAAAAACAGGATGGGGCTGTAGCAAAAAAAGGATGTGGTTGTAACATTCCCTGTCTGCCGCTTGTAGTTTGTCGCACTGCCAGTTCTACCATCACCGGCTGCCGGTTGTAGCAAAAAGAAACTCCAGTTGTAACAAAACGGCGACACGGTGGTAGCAAAACTGTGACGCCGGTGGTGCGTTCTAGCAAAGCAAGACTTTTCAGTTGCCGGTAGTAGCTTATTTTGCAGGCGGTTGTAGCTTTTTTTGCTGCTAGTTCCAGCAAATTTTGCCGCTGGTTGCAACTCCTGTACTGGTGACAGTCACCGCGCCCATCATCGTCGCAGCGCATCGAGGTTCCCCGCTCGAAGCATCCGTGTGCGATGGTTCCAGCAACAACGGGCGCCGGTTCCAGCATCCAACGCGCTTCTTCGTGATGCGCCCCGTTGCAACACCGATGCTCTGGTGGCTCCATGAATGGCGCAAGGTGGTTCCAGCACAAACACATGTTGGATCCAGCAAAAAAAACATGCTGGTTCCAGCATCCGCCTCTTGGGATCCATGGCGGAGTACTATATGGAGGAGAGAGGCGCAACACGAACAAAAGCTTGATCACAATCAAGTGGATCCATGGTGGGTTTCTGTGAGGAAGAGGGAGGGGAAGAGAACTATTGGAGAAGATGCGAAGAAAGAAGAAGAAACGAAAAGGAACGAGTGGATGTGTCGCTCCCTTCGTGAGTGGATAAGAAAACGATTGGTGGCCCACCAGTATTCGCGAGCGAGCGCGACCGGCCCAGTGTTCGGCCGGTGCGCCGATTACAAACGTTTCCCAATGAAAAGAGGGACATCTGAGAGGATCCACAAGGTCTGTTTAACTAGCGGAATAATGACATTAACATAAAAAAAACATTCAGAGGTGAATAGTGCCAACTATGAAGGAGTTGGGTAAAAATGCCTTTCATCCAATAATTCTATATATTAGATTGCTTGTCAATGCAGAACTTGTCTCCAGAGATGAAAGCTCTTACAATTTACAAGTGTACCACATGATGTAGTCAAAGAAAACAAGCATTGTCGCTCAACTCACTTAATATATTTGTAAATTATACTTCGATGAGACATAGTCAATGGGAATCGTCATATACAGCCGGCAACAATAGTTCTGCAGCCGCTGAGAAGTTACCAACTTTTAAATTAATAACCTGCGCTGACAAAATGTTCATAGTAGTACGCTTGACTACGGAATCATCTCTTATTTTCTTTCTAGACTAGACTCCAGAGGCAGATTTAAACAGGGGCTTACAGTAGGAATAACGGGGCTGTTGAACAAGTAAAACAGTGTAACATACAAAAACTCTAAGAGGTATAAGAAACTGATCAGTGACAACTTGATGGAAACAGTGTAGTTTCCATTGGCTTGTAGGAGTAATACTGTGGACGTTGAACTTGATGTTCTTATTCACGTGTTTGATTTGGACTTGGTGCTTTAAATTAAATATATGCCTGGAGGTTGTCAAGTCCAGCAATATCTTCGCACGCTCGATCGGAGAAATTTGCAAAGATGAGATAACCATCGCAGCTCTAGCATGAATTTGCCCCAGATCACCATTTACATGCTGCCTGCATTCCAGCACCAAATATATGTGCGAACTGTGTAAAAGGAATAAAGACGCCAACCATGCCAAAATATCTGAAAGTCTGCTGCAGACTCAAAATATTTTTTTTTTCATGGAACAAAAGATCTTCTTCTGTCATTTTATTTCCTCAAGGCAGCTGGGTGGTACCTGGAGTGTGTCATGATCTTCCTAGGCACCTCAACAGAGATGGCATGCCTGCTTGCCTGCCTTGTTGCCGCCTGCGACAAATTTAAGAAAAAGGGTTTTCCCCCGCTTTATATTATAAAGCAAACACCCGATACATCCAGCTTGCTGGGGCCGCAGCACAGAAAAGCCCAAAAGAAAAACAACAAGAAAAAAGAGAAATAAATGCCGACACCGGCCGATCAACGAAGAAAGGCAGACCGGCAACCGCTGCACCCTCCGAAGAAGTACCACCACGCTTCCAGCACCGAAGCGCCGCACAGCAAGCAACACCTTCAAGAAGGAATGCGACGATGCCGCCGTTGTTGCCCGAACAAGTTCTAGGGTTTCCCCGGTACGCAAGGGATAGTGGGGAAGGGATATACCCGATGCCCCTCAGGAAGGTTCGACGGCACCCGCAGGCGTCATCGCATCGGTGTCGACGGGCCGACAAGGATTTCTCCTGATCCACAACCACCACCACCACTCCAGACACTTCGAAGTGCACCACCCACGCAGCCGCCCACCAGCATGTGCCACCACGGTTACCGGACCATCCTCGCCGTCTCTCTGGAGCTGCCAACACGAGGCCTGGAGAGGGAAAGGAGACAACGGCCACGAGAGCGGGCACTACTCGACCGGTGGGAGGGAACAACCTCCATCGCAAGAGCAAAGCCGACCGGACACGGCGACGAGGACTTGTCGGGTCCACGTGGACCTGGACAGTCCCTGTCACCGCGCTGCAACACGCCGACCAACGAAGTACTCGCTGCCCGTAGACCGCCGCCGCCTCGCCACTGCCACTAGGAAGCGACACCGCCGAGCGCCGTGCCATCGGCCCGACCCAACCCAGACGGGGCCCAAACGGGCCCAGATCTGGGCTCGGTGGGCGCTGCCGGCCAACAGCGCCACCGTGCCGCCCCACAACCAACGGCCGTGTCGCCGCGTCGAGGGCCACCGTGGCAAGCAGTAGCGCCGCCGCCTTGCCACACCGCCGCCGGCAACCATGCGCGGGGAACCGGCGGCGGGGGAAGGGAGGAGCGAGGGGAGCTCGGAGGAGAGATGGGTCGAGGCCCCCGGTCGCCCCGCTCGGGGCGGGGAGGGGGGTGGAGGGTGGCGACGCGGGGGTTACATGGGAGGGAGGGGGGAGGGAGGGGAGGAGGAGGGGGTGGGGGCGGGGGAGGGCAAGCGGCGGCGGCGCAGGAAACCCTAGGAAGGAGCGGGAGCGGGGGGACCGTCACTCTTGGTTGAGCCCAGAAGTTCGCCTGCGACAAATTTGACGTATATATGACGAGCAGGTTATTACTGTTGTGAATCTTTGCTGCCATTTCATGCAGGGAGGGTCTTGTCCGGAGGGCCCCTGAAAGCTACCTGCGTGCAAGCTCAGCGCTTGTATTCTCTTCCAGGTAAACTAGCGAAGTTACCCGCGTATTTGCGCGGCTAGATTTTATATACTTTCAATGGACCTTACAATCTGATTTTGACTAATATATTTTCATATGAACATGTGTTTGTAATATCATAAATGATAGTAAAATGAGAAAGAGACCACAAAAAAGTAAAATAATTTTTTTCTTTAAAATTATTGTTTAGAAATTTTGTAAATTTTGGATGCACACGTTATTCCTGTTATGTGCTTTTATGATTTTCACTGCATATATAGTCCGACAACAAAGGAGGAACTCCTTGGCATACTTTTTTTAAAGCATCTTTCTCACAAAATTACAAACAAATGTTAAATCAAATATCGCTGGCTAAAATCAGAACATTTCACATTTTCTCCGCTTATCTCATATTTAGTAGCATTGCTATTATACGTTAGTTGATTTGTCTAATATCATCCATCCATATGCTCCAAGATTTATTAAATATTCGACATGATTTTTTGCATCAAAGTATTTAAGTTGGTCCACTATGTCTATCTTAGAATACGCTTGCTGTACATGCATCGCATCAGAATACAAATATGAAGTATATACATCCGACAATGCTTTGTTGCTCCGAGTCCCATTGGCCTTCCCCAGGATATACTACTTCACAACCATGCTTTAATCCAAATGAAAGAGCAATATCACCATGTAAGATATACTAAATGAGGACTGCTCCCATTGGTACACTGTCACAATTAAATTCGCATGTGCATTAAAGTTCGAAGAACAAATGATAAATAAACGATTCAATAGACCGTAGCTCCTGATGGAAATATATATATATATATATATATATATATATATATATATATAGGCCTCACATTTTATGGCAATATCATTATAATGAATTGTCAGTGGCATGTGTTCTAGCATATGTGTGTAACTTAAGTGAATAATATAGAGCGCATCAGCAGTAAAAAAAAACAGAGTGAAAATTGTGAATTGTCTCCTGATCCAGTACCTATGCATAACATGCAGCCAATTTTTGTAGGCCCTACTATATGAATTACTGAAGGTAGACCACCTCCAGTGGAAAAGAAAATAGTAGAACTTTCACTTATATTAGACACTCAAAAACAATAGTTATTGTTCCGGGAAACATAGACTGGTTGGGACATGTCTTGTACAATATAACCTTCAGGTTCAAAACTGAAATGGTGTGCAATAGTATGATTCTCTGCCACCCGGATAAATGTATAATAGACCTTCCATAATAACCATGAATATAATTAGAAAATGCATGCAGGGATCAAATATGTAAGTCAGTCTTGTTTTTGCTATATATGCATATTAATGTGTGAATATACAGAGTCTCTTGTTTGGCCTGTGCTATCGCCCAACGGCCGTCGGCGCGACACAATGCATAGTTTTTTTTTGTGTGTGTGGAATGCACAGGGCGTGGGAATATTTGTACATACCGCTATATGTTTGTTATCAACAGATTGAAGTTCCGCACGATAAAGCACAAGTGCTCCACATATATTGGAATTGGTAGCCTAGGAATAAGCCAATTAGGTTCCCATGATTGTTTGAGAATATATCTAATATCCGACTTGCTGCATTCTTGTCGATACCATGGCTTTCTCTGTTCTCAAATATCAACCAATCATGATCAAATACCAACAAAAAGTTGATGGGCTATACGCATTATTTTCTCCTCCTTGATTATCATGGAAAGCATTGGTATCCACGTTCTCAAAAACTAACTAATAATATGGATCAGTTAACATATACTGGCCTGAAACAGAAGACACAAATCATACATTAGCTTATACTATCCGTCGGCACTTCTATTGACAGAAATCCTGACGTGCTCAACCTGAAAGCTAAACTTCCTATATGTTTCAGAGCTCAGCTGGCAGAAGAAGGCTAATAAAATACTTAGCATAAACAAATGCTCTCTGCTCTATCCAACATCATAAAAAGCTCAAGAGCAGCATGCACGAATTCCTTGCAACGCCCAAATAGGGCACCTTCATTAAATTGAGTGAATCAAATTAACTACCTCTATATACATGACCCTCTGTGACACCTGACACGTCGACGGAGAGGACTCCTGAGGTGCGGTGGTTGATGATGCAGCCATGGAGGGCGTGAGACGAACAGCCATACGGGAAGTTACGGAGGGTAGCAGTCGTACATGAAACAGTATTTGGACGGAGCAGCGCTGCAACTGTTTAGGTAGGGAAGGAGTCCTAGTGGAAAGGACGTCTTTCCATTGCCATTGGTGTTGGGGAACATAGTAATTTCAAAAAATTTCCTACGCACACGCAAGATCACAGTGATGCATAGCAACGAGAGGGGAGAGTGTTGTCTACGTACCCTCGTAGACCGCAACGGAAGCGTTGACGCAACGTAGAGGAAGTAGTCGTACGTCTTCCCGATCCGACCGATCCAAGCACCGTTACTCCGGCACCTCCGAGTTCTTAGCACACGTACATCTCGATGACGCTCCTCGGGCTCCGATCCAGCAAAGCTTCGGGGATGAGTTCCGTCAGCACAACGGCGTGGTGACGATGATGATGTTCTACCGACGCAGGGCTTCGCCTAAGCACTACAACGATATGATCGAGGTGGAATATGGTGGCAGGGGGCACCGCACACGACTAAGGACCGATCACGTGGATCAACTTGTGTGTCCTAGGGTGCCCCCCTGCCCCCGTATATAAAGGAGCAAGGGGGAGGCCGGCTGGCCCTATGGGGCGCGCCAAGGGGAGGGGTAGTCCTCCTCCTAGTGGGAGTAGGACTCCCCTTTCCTAGTCCAACTAGGAGACTTGAGGGGGAAGGAAAGAGAGGGAGAGGGAGAAGGAAAGGGGGGCCGCGCCCCCCCTCCTAGTCCAATTCGGACTCCCCATGAGGGGGGGCGCGCCACCTCTTGGGTTGCTGCCCTCTCTCTTCCCTCAGGCCCAATAAGGCCCATTACTTCCCCCGGGGGGTTCCGGTAACCCCTCCGGCACTCCGGTTTTATCCGAAATCACCCGGAACATTTCCTATGTCGGAATATAGCTGTCCAATATATCAATCTATATGTCTCGGCCATTTCGAGACTCCTCGTCATGTCCGTGATCACATCCGGGACTCCGAACTAACTTCGGTACATCAAAATGCATAAACTCATAATAACTGTCATCGTAACGTTAAGCGTGCGGACCCTACGGTTCAAGAACAATGTAGACATGACTGAGACAAATCTCCGGTCAATACCCAACAGCGGGACCTGGATGCCCATATTGGATCCTACATGTTCTACGAAGATCTTTATCGGTCAGACCGCATAACAACATACGTTGTTCCCTTTGTCATCGGTATGTTACTTGCCCGAGATTTGATCGTCGGTATCCAATACCTAGTTCAATCTCGTTACCGGCAAGTCTCTTTACTCGTTCCGTAATACATCATCTCGCAACTAACTCATTAGTTGCAATGCTTATGTGATGTGCATTACCGAGAGGGCCCAGAGATACCTCTCTGACAATCGGAGTGACAAATCCTATTCTCGAAATACGCCAACCCAACATCTACCTTTGGAGACACCTGTAGAGCTCCTTTATAATCACCCAGTTACGTTGTGATGTTTGGTAGCACACAAAGTGTTCCTCTGGCAAACGGGAGTTGCATAATCTCATAGTCATAGGAACATGTATAAGTCATGAAGAAAGCAATAGCAACATACTAAACGATCGGGTGCTAAGCTAATGGAATGGGTCATGTCAATCAGATCATTCACCTAATGATGTGATCCATTAATCAAATAACAACTCTTTGTTCATGGTTAGGAAACATAACCATCTTTGATTAACGAGCTAGTCAAGTAGAGGCATACTAGTGACACTAAGTTTGTCTATGTATTCACACATGTATTATGTTTCCGGTTAATACAATTCTAGCATGAATAATAAACATTTATCATGATATAAGGAAATAAATAATAACTTTATTATTGCCTCTAGGGCATATTTCCTTCAGTCTCCCACTTGCACTAGAGTCAATAATCTAGATTACATAGTAATGATTCTAACACCTATGGAGTCTTGGTGCTGATCATGTTTTGCTCGTGGAAGAGGCTTAGTCAATGGGTCTGCAACATTCAGATCCGTATGTATCTTGCAAATCTCTATGTCTCCCACCTGGACTAGATCCCGGATGGAATTGAAGCGTCTCTTGATGTGTTTGGTTCTCTTGTGAAATCTGGATTCCTTTGCTAAGGCAATTGCACCAGTATTGTCACAAAAGATTTTCATTGGACCCGATGCACTAGGTATGACACCTAGATCGGATATGAACTCCTTCATCCAGACTCCTTCATTTGCTGCTTCCGAAGCAGCTATGTACTCTGCTTCACATGCAGATCCCGCTACGACGCTTTGTTTAGAACTGCACCAACTGACAGCTCCACCGTTTAATGTAAACACGTATCCGGTCTGCGATTTAGAATCGTCCGGATCAGTGTCAAAGCTTGCATCAACATAACCTTTTACGATGAGCTCTTTGTCACCTCCATATACGAGAAACATATCCTTAGTCCTTTTCAGGTATTTCAGGATGTTCTTGACCGCTGTCCAGTGATCCACTCCTGGATTACTTTGGTACCTCCCTGCTAAGCTTATAGCAAGGCACACATCAGGTCTGGTACACAGCATTGCATACATGATAGAGGCTATGGCTGAAGCATAGGGAACATCTTTCATTTTCTCTCTATCTTCTGCAGTGGTCACACCTTGTAACACAGGCAAGAACCCTTTCTTTGCTTGATACATTTTGAACTTTTTCAAAATCTTGTCAAGGTATGTGCTTTGTGAAAGTCCAATTAGGCGTCTTGATCTATGCCTAATATGTAAGCAGCTTCACCGAGGTCTTTCATTGAAAAACTCTTATTCAAGTATCCCTTTATGCTATCCAGAAATTCTATATCATTTCCAATCAGTAATATGTCATCCAGATATAATATCAGAAATGCTACAGAGCTCCCACTCACTTTCTTGTAAATACAGGCTTCTTCAAAAGTCTGTATAAAACCAAATGCTTTGATCACACTATCAAAACATTTATTCCAACTCCGAGAGGCTTGCACCAGTCCATAAATGGATCGCTGGAGCTTGCACACTTTGTTAGCTCTCTTTGGATCGACAAAACCTTCCGGTTGCATCATATACAACTCTTCTTCCAGAAATCCATTCAGGAATGCAGTTTTGACATCCATCTGCCAAATTTCATAATCATAAAATGCGGCAATTGCTAACATGATTCGGACAGACTTAAGCATCGCTACGGGTGAGAAGGTCTCATCGTAGTCAACCCCTTGAACTTGTCGAAAAACTTTTGCGACAAGTCGAGCTTTGTAGACAGTAATATTACTGTCAGCGTCAGTCTTCTTCTTGAAGATCCATTTATTCTCAATTGCTTGCCGATCATCGGGTAAGTCAACCAAAGTCCATACTTTGTTCTCATACATGGATCCCATCTCAGATTTCATGGCTTCAAGCCATTTTGCGGAATCTGGGCTCACCATCGCTTCTTCATAGTTTGTAGGTTCATCATGATCTAGTAGCATGACTTCCAAAACTGGATTACCGTACCACTCTGGCGCGGATCTCACTCTGGTTGATCTACGAGGTTCAATAGTATCTTGTCCTGAAGTTTCATGATCATTATCATTAACTTCCTCACTTATTGGTGTAGGTGTCGCAGAAACAGTTTTCTGTGATGTACTACTTTCCAATAAGGGAGCAGGTACAGTTACCTCGTCAAGTTCTACTTTCCTCGCACTCACTTCTTTCGAGAGAAACTCCTTCTCCAGAAAGTTTCCGAATTTAGCAACAAAAGTCTTGCCTTCGGATCTGTGATAGAAGGTGTATCCAATAGTTTCCTTTCGATATCCTATGAAGACACATTTCTCCGATTTGGGTTCGAGCTTATCAGGTTGAAGCTTTTTCACATAAGCATCGCAGCCCCAAACTTTCAGAAACGACAACTTTGGTTTCTTGCCAAACCACAGTTCATAAGGCGTCGTCTCAACGGATTTTGATGGTGCCCTATTTAACGTGAATGCGACCGTCTCTAGAGCGTATCCCCAAAACGATAGCGGTAAATCAGTAAGAGACATCATAGATCGTACCATATCTAGTAAAGTACGATTACGACGTTCGGACACACCATTACACCGTGGTGTTCCGGGTGGCGTGAGTTGCGAAACTATTCCACAATTTTTCAAATGTACACCAAACTTGTAACTCAAATATTCTCCTCCACGATCAGATCGTAGAAACTTTATTTTCTTGTTACAATGATTTTCAACTTCACTCTGAAATTCCTTGAACTTTTCAAATGTTTCAGACTTATGTTTCATTAAGTAGATATACCCATATCTGCTTAAGTCATCTGTGAAGGTGAGAAAATAACAATATCCGCCACGAGCCTCAACATTCATCGGACCACATACATCTGTATGTATGATTTCCAATAAATCTGTTGCTCTCTCCATAGTACCGGAGAACGGTGTTTTAGTCATCTTGCCCATGAGGCACGGTTCGCAAGTACCAAGTGATTCATAATCAAGTGGTTCCAAAAGTCCATCAGTATGGAGTTTCTTCATGCGCTTTACACCGATATGACCTAAACGGCAGTGCCACAAATAAGTTACACTATCAATATCAACTCTGCATCTTTTGGCTTCTACATTATGAATATGTGTATCACTACTATCGAGATTCAACAAGAATAGACCACTCTTCAAGGGTGCATGACCATAAAAGATATTACTCATATAAATAGAACAACCATTTTTCTCTGATTTAAATGAATAACTGTCTCGCATTAAACAAGATTCAGATATAATGTTCATGCTCAACGCTGGCACCAAATAACAATTATTTAGGTCTAATATTAATCCCGAAGGTAGATGTAGAGGTAGCGTGCCGACCGCGATCACATCAACTTTGGAACCGTTTCCCACGCGCATCGTCACCTCGTCCTTAGCCAATCTTCGCTTAATCCGTAGTCCCTGTTTCGAGTTGCAAATATTAGCAACAGAACCAATATCAAATACCCAGGTGCTACTGCGAGCATTAGTAAGGTACACATCAATAACATGTATATCACATATACCTTTGTTCACCTTGCCATCCTTCTTATCCGCCAAATACTTGGGGCAGTTCCGCTTCCAGTGACCAGTCTGCTTGCAGTAGAAGCACTCAGTTTCAGGCTTAGGTCCAGACTTGGGTTTCTTCTCTTGAGCAGCAACTTGCTTGCCGTTCTTCTTGAAGTTCCCCTTCTTCTTCCCTTTGCCCTTTTTCTTGAAACTAGTGGTCTTGTTGACCATCAACACTTGATGCTCCTTTTTGATTTCTACCTCCGCAGCTTTCAGCATTGCGAAGAGCTTGGGAATAGTCTTGTTCATCCCTTGCATATTATAGTTCATCACGAAGCTCTTGTAGCTTGGTGGCAGTGATTGGAGAATTCTGTCAATGACGCAATCATCTGGAAGATTAACTCCCATCTGAATCAAGTGATTATTATACCCAGACATTCTGAGTATATGCTCACTGACAGAACTGTTCTCCTCCATCTTGCAGCTATAGAACTTATTGAAGACTTCATATCTCTCAATCCGGGCATTTGCTTGAAATATTAACTTCAACTCCTGGAACATCTCATATGCTCCATGACGTTCAAAACGTCGTTGAAGTCCCGATTCTAAGCCGTAAAGCATGGCACACTGAACTATCGAGTAGTCATCAGCTTTGTTCTGTCAGACGTTCATAACATCTGGTGTTGCTCCAGCAGTAGGCCTGGCACCCAGCGGTGCTTTCAGGACGTAATTCTTCTGTGCAGCAATGAGGATAATCCTCAAGTTACGGACCCAGTCCGTGTAATTGCTACCATCATCTTTCAACTTTGCTTTCTCAAGGAACGCATTAAAATTCAACGGAACAACAGCACGAGCCATCTATCTACAATCAAACATAAACAAGCAAGATACTATCAGGTACTAAGTTCATGATAAATTTAAGTTCAATTAATCAAATTACTTAAGAACTCCCACTTAGATAGACATCCCTCTAATCCTCTAAGTGATCACGTGATCCAAATCAACTAAACCATGTCCGATCATCACGTGAGATGGAGTAGTTTCATTGGTGAACATCACTATGTTGATCATATCTACTATATGATTCACGCTCGACCTTTCGGTCTCCGTGTTCTGAGGCCATATCTGTATATGCTTGGCTCGTCAAGTATAACCTGAGTATTTTGCGTGTGCAACTGTTTTGCACCCGTTGTATTTGAACGTAGAGCCTATCACACCCGATCATCACGTGGTGTCTCAGCACGAAGAACTTTCGCAACGGTGCATACTCAGGGAGAACACTTCTTAATAATTAGTGAGAGATCATCTTATAATGCTACCATCAATCAAAGCAAGATAAGATGCATAAAAGATAAACATCACATGCAATCAATATAAGTGATATGATATGGCCATCATCATCTTGTGCCTGTGATCTCCATCTCCGAAGCACCGTCATGATCACCATCGTCACCGGCGCGACACCTTGATCTCCATCGTAGCATCATTGTCGTCTCGCCAATATTATGCTTCCACGACTATCGCTACCGCTTAGTGATAAAGTAAAGCATTACATCGCGATTGCATTGCATACAATAAAGCGACAACCATATGGCTCCTGCCAGTTGCCGATAACTCTGTTACAAAACATGATCATCTCATACAATAAAATTTAGCATCATGTCTTGACCATATCACATCACAACATGCCCTGCAAAAACAAGTTAGACGTCCTCTACTTTGTTGTTGCAAGTTTTACGTGGCTGCTACGGGCTTAGGCAAGAACCAATCTCACCTACGCATCAAAACCACAACGATAGTTTGTCAAGTTGATGCTGTTTTAACCTTCGCAAGGACCGGGCGTAGCCACACTTGGTTCAACTAAAGTTGGAGAAACAGTCACCCGCAAGCCACCTTTGTGCAAAGCACGTCGGGAGAACCGGTCTCGCGTAAGCGTACGCGTAATGTCGGTCCGGGCCGCTTCATCCAACAATACCGCCGAACCAAAGTATGACATGCTGGTAGGCAGTATGACTTATATCGCCCACACCTCACTTGTGTTCTACTCGTGCATATAACATCAAACCAGAAAACCAGGCTCGGATGCCACTGTTGGGGAATGTAGTAATTTCAAAAAAATTCCTACGCACACGCAAGATCATGGTGATGCATAGCAACAAGAGGGGAAAGTGTTGTCTACGTACCCTCGTAGACCGCAACGGAAGCGTTGACGCAACGTAGAGGAAGTAGTCGTACGTCTTCCCGATCCGACCGATCCAAGCACCGTTACTCCGACACCTCCGAGTTCTTAGCACACGTACAGCTCGATGACGCTCCTCGGGCTCCGATCCAGCAAAGCTTCGGGGATGAGTTCCGTCAGCACAACGGCGTGGTGACGATGATGATGTTCTACCGACGCAGGGCTTCGCCTAAGCACTACAACGATATGATCGAGGTGGAATATGGTGGCAGGGGGCACCGCACATGGCTAAGGAACGATCACGTGGATCAACTTGTGTGTCCTAGGGTGCCCCCCTGCCCCCGTATATAAAGGAGCAAGGGGGAGGCCGGCCGGCCCTATGGGGCGCGCCAAGGGGAGGGGGAGTCCTCCTCCTAGTGGGAGTAGGACTCCCCTTTCCTAGTCCAACTAGGAGACTTGAGGGGGAAGGAAAGAGAGGGAGAGGGAGAGGGAAAGGGGGGCCGCGCCCCCCTCCTAGTCCAATTCGGACTCCCCATGAGGGGGGGCGCGCCACCTCTTGGGTTGCTGCCCTCTCTCTCCCCTCAGGCCCAATAAGGCCCATTACTTCCCCCGGGGGGGTTCCGGTAACCCCTCCGGCACTCCGGTTTTATCCGAAATCACCCGGAACACTTCCGGTGTCCGAATATAGCCGTCCGATATATCAATCTTTATGTCTCGACCATTTCGAGACTCCTCGTCATGTACGTGATCACATCCGGGACTCCGAACTAACTTCGGTACATCAAAATGCATAAACTCATAATAACTGTCATCGTAACGTTAAGCGTGCGGACCCTACGGTTCGAGAACAATGTGTTGGGTTTCGTAGTAATTTCAAAAAATTTCCTACGCACACGCAAGATCATGTGATGCATAGCAACGAGGGGGAGAGTGTTGTCTACGTACCCACGCAGACCGACTGCGGAAGCGTTGACGCAACGTAGAGGAAGTAGTCGTACGTCTTCACGATCCAACCGATCAAGTACCGAAACTAGCACCTCCGAGTTCGAGCACACGTTCAGCTCGACGACGATCCCCGGACTCCGATCCAGCAAAGTGTCGGGGAAGAGTTCCGTCAGCACGACGGCATGGTGACGATCTTGATGCACTACAGCAGCAGGGCTTCGCCAAAACTCCGCTACAGTATTATCGAGGAATATGGTGGCTGGGGGCACCGCACACGGCTAAGGAATAGATCACGTGGATAAACTTGTGTGTTTCTGGGGTGCCTCTACCTCAGTATATAAAGGAGCCAAGGGGGAGGGGGGCGCCGGCCAGGAGGAGGGAGCTGGAGGAGTCCTTCTCCTTCCGGGAGTAGGACTCCCCCCCAATCCTAGTTGAACTAGGATTCCCCGAGGGGGAAAGAGAGAGAAGGGGGGCCGGCCACCTCTCCTAGTCCTAATAGGACTAGGGGGAGGGGGGAGGCGCGCGGCCACCTTGGGCTGCCCCTTTCTCCTTTCCACTAAAGCCCATCTAGGCCCATATGGTTCCCGGGGGGTTCCGGTAACCTCCCGGTACTCCGGTAAAATCCCGATTTCATCCGGAACACTTCCGATATCCAAACATAGGCTTCCAATATATCAATCTTTACGTCTCGACCATTTCGAGACTCCTCGTCATGTCCGTGATCACATCCGGGACTCCGAACAACCTTCGGTACATCAAAATGCATAAACTCATAATATAACTGTCATCGTAACCTTAAGCGTGCGGACCCTACGGGTTCGAGAACAATGTAGACATGACCGAGACACGTCTCCGGTCAATAACCAATAGCGGGACCTGGATGCGCATATTGGCTCCTACATATTCTGCAAAGATCACTACTAGGAAAATGGCTATAGATGGGATTGACACTAATGGCGCACCAGAAAGATGGTGCGCCATTAGTATATACTAATGGCGCACCACAATCTGATGCGCCATTAGAGTTTAAACAACTAATGGCGCACCATGCTACGGGTGCGCCATTAGTATCAAATTTTTTTTTAACTAGTGCGCCTGTCCAAACATACTAATGGCGCATCCCGGCAAAGTGCGCCATTAGTAGTTGTAACTACTAATGGCGCACTAGGCAGCAGGTGCGCCATTAGTATAGAATTTTTTTTTGAACTAGTGCGCCTATCCAAACATACTAATGGCGCATCCTGCCCAAGTGCGCCATTAGTAGTTGTAACTACTAATGGCGCACCAGGCAGTGGGTGCGCCATTAGTATAGGATTTTTTTTGAACTAGTGCGCCTATCCAAACATACTAATGGCGCATCCTGCCCAAGTGCGCCATTAGTAGTTGTAAGTACTAATGGCGCACCATGCAAGAGGTGCACCATTAGTAAGTGGGCAGCAACAAGATATTTGGGACAGCCTCTCCTACCCACACACTCACTTTCTCCCCACTTCATTCTCTCCACCTCCTCCTTGTCTCGGGTGCCTCCTCTTTTTCACCTCATTTCCACCATAGATTCATTCAAATTAAGTGGTTAAATTACCTTGTTTTAATAGGTAAGTAAGGGGGGAAGCTATATTTAGGTTGTTCTCCTTACAACAATGTGCACATGCACTTTTTACGGCCTAGCTAGATCTATGTATGTTCGTGGTGTTGCATATGTTTGTGGTGTTGCATATGTGTTTGTGTTTGGAGGTGTACCGGTATTTGATATGCGATAGTTGCCAATATTTTGCCGGAATGTTGATTCATTTCCGTTTCGGCGAGAATTTTGGCATTAAGCATTCTTTTTGGTCCTATTTTTAGGGAAGGTCATGCCAAATTTTTGTTTGGTTCTAAAATATCGTTTTGCTCTACCCCGCAGGCGACCATGGTCCGCACGATGACCGAAGGCATCGTGAATAGGTTTTTGAGGTCCGCGAAGGCCGAGATGCTTCAAAAGAACGAGACGGAGATAAGATGTCCGTGTCGAAGATGCAAGCTGAAGAGCCTTATTGCGGACCCGGATTCCGGGCAGGTGCGGGACCACCTGCTGTTGCGTGGTTTCATGGATGGCTATCGGTGGCAAGGTGATGAAGATGACTACGAAGTCGTCCATGCGGGCCGGGCAAGAAATGAGGAAGGGCAGCAAGACAACCACCGCGGCTCGGGCGGGCGAGAAGACGAAGAATCCCCAGGAGATGATCACGACTGTGATGTTGTACACAGTCATCATGTAGAAGATGCAGGACATGATGATGAGGAAGATGCCGGAGCAGGCGACGGGCATGATCATGAAGATGATGATGCCGGCGGAGCAGACGACGCTGGACCATCGATGGGCTGGGTGCAGGACCCTCATATTCAAGAGCTGCTTCTCAAGCAGACGGATAACGCAAGAGCTGCCGCCCGAGAGAAAGCCAAGATGGATCAACTTGAGTTAGACGCGGTTACTCCATTGTATGAAGGATGCAGGCCCGAGGATACCCGCCTGAAAGTAACGCTCATGGCCCTGGAGATGAAGGTAAAACACAAAATGACCGACGCATGCTTCGACGAGAACATGTCATTCTGGCACGAACGTCTTCCCAAGGGGAACAAGTGCCCGACCAGTTTGGAGGAGGCGAAGAAAATCGTGTGTCCTCTGGATTTACCGCACGTGAAATACCATGTGTGCATGAACAATTGCATCATTTATCGGGACGAGCACGCGGAGTCTACAATATGTCCGGTGTGCGGTGTCACTCGATACAAGAAGAGGAAGAAAGCTCCTCGAAAAGTGGTGTGGTACTTTCCGATCACTCCTCGTCTGCAGCGGTATTTCGCGGATCCTAAGGTAGCAAAGCTCCTACGTTGGCACGCGGATAGGGAGGAGAAGAAGCGAGAAGATGACGCAAATGATCCGGAGATAGATAAAAAAGACAAGATGCTGAGTCACCCTAAGGATGCGAGCCAGTGGCAAGCATTGAACTTCGAATATCCAGAATTTGGGAACGATCCAAGGAACATCGTGCTGGGCGCGAGCACCGATGGAGTCAATCCGTTTGGCAGCCAGAGAAGCACACATAGCACCTGGCCTGTGTTTGTGTGGATGTACAACCTTCCCCCCTGGTTGTGCATGAAGAGGAAGTACATTCACATGAGTATGCTAATTGAAGGGCCGAAACAACCAGGGAACGACATCAATCTGTATCTGGGGCTGCTGAAAGAGGAGCTTGACACGCTGTGGAAAACGCCAGCCAATACGTGGGACGCCGCAGAGAAAGAATATTTCCCTATGAGAGCCACACTGCTCACGACGGTGCATGACTATCTCGGTTACGGATATCTTGCGGGGCAGGTAGTCCACGGATTTTCTGGATGCGTAAGGTGCATGGATGACACAACGTATCGCCAGCTAGATAGAGATCCCGGGTCTTCGAAAACCGTGTTCATGGGACATCGAAGGTGGCTTCGCAACGATGACCCGTGGAGGAAACGCAAGGATCTGTTCGATGGTGAAACCGAACCCCGAAAACGCCCGTGTACGAGGAGCGGCGAGGAAATAGACAAGCTGTTGAAAAATTGGAAAGACTGCCCACTGCCGGGAAAGAAGCAAAAGGCGCCAGAGCCGGAAAAGAAGCGAAAGGCGCCAGAGCCGCTGCTGAAGGTATGGAAAACGAGGTCTGTTTTCTGGGACTTGCCGTACTGGAAGATCCACCGTGTGCCTCACAGCCTTGATGTCATGCATATCACGAAGAACGTGTGCGAGAGTCTGCTTGGTACCCTGCTCAACATGCCAGAGAGGACCAAAGATGGGCCGAAAGCAAGGGCAGACTTGAAATCAATGGGCATCGGGCAGGAGCTTCACGCTATATATGATGATGATGATGATGATGATGATGATGATGATGATGATGATGATGATGAGGCGAAGCAGGACACAGAAAGTCGTCGCAAAGGCAAAAAGGCCAAGAAGACCGGAAATGACTACCCTCCCGCGTGCTTCACTCTAAGTCAGGAGGAGATCGAGCAGTTTTTCACCTGCCTCCTAGGAGTAAAACTTCCTTACGGTTACGCGGGGAAGATAAGCAGATACCTAGACCCAGCGAAGCAGAAGTTCAGCGGGATGAAGTCTCACGACTGTCACGTGCTGATGACGCAGATACTTCCAGTTGCAATCCGTGGGATCATGGACGCGCACGTCCGTGAAACGCTATTTGGCCTATGCAACTTCTTCGACGTCATCTCTCGGAAGTCGATTGGCGTGAGGCAACTCAGAAGGCTACAGGAAGAGATCGTGGTGATACTATGCGAGCTTGAGATGTACTTCCCGCCCGCATTCTTCGACGTTATGGTGCATCTGCTGGTCCATATAGTGGAGGATATCATCCAACTCGGGCCGACGTTCCTGCACAGCATGATGCCGTTCGAAAGGATGAATGGTGTCATCAAAGGATACGTTCGCGACATGTCACGTCCAGAAGGAAGCATAGCCAGGGGCTTTCTGACCGAAGAGTGCATCTCCTACTGCACGAATTATCTAGGCATCGAGAACCCCGTTGGTCTGCCCGTCAACAGGCACCTCGGCAGGCTCGCTGGATGGGGTCACCGTGAGGGTCGCCGCGAAATGCATGTCGACTCCGAGGGTCGACTCGCCGACTTTGAAAGAGCAAACCTAGTCGCGCTACAACACATAGACGTGGTCGATCCTTGGTTGGTAGAGCACAAAACCTTTATTAAAAAGACGTACAATGACCGAGGCCAACAGAGGACGGACGGAGATATACTCAAAGAGCACAACTCATGTTTCACGCGTTGGTTCAAGCATAAGCTTCTGTCGTACCCTTTACATGAGGATTCTTCCGCGGAAGAACAACTCATATTCGCCTTGTCACAGGGCGCCGAGCACAACCTGATGACCTATGAGGCGTACGATATCAACGGCTACACATTCTACACCGAGGCCAAGGACATGAAGAGCGATGGTTATCATAACTCCGGGGTAACGATGGAATCCTACACCGGTAACGACAAGGACAGATACTACGGAAGGATTGAGGAGATCTGGGAGCTGAGCTACGCTGGAGAGAAGGTCCCGATGTTCCGTGTCAGATGGGCCAAGAATGTCATAAAAGAAGACCGGTATTTCACCACCATGGTTATACCCGAAGCCAAATCCAAGACCGCGGGCGCAAACGTCACCGCGAAAAATGAGCCATGGGTACTGGCTTCCCAAGTGGACCAATGCTTCTTCATTACCGACCCGCCAAAGCCCAGTCGTGTTGTCGTGAGGAGAGGCAAAAGGAAGATCATCGGAATGGATGGAGTAGCCAATGAGCAAGACTTCGACAAGTACGGCGACCCGAGGATCGAACATGACGACGATGATGAAGTAGCAGCATACACCACAAGAAGAAGCAGGACCACCCTACCTAAAGGACGTCCGTTCCACAGAAGAACTCCATTTGCGAAAAAGAAGGGCAAGAAGATTGTGAACAGATAGCTAGCTAAGATCGATTGTATTTAAATCGTAGCCTTCATTTCTCGATTGTATTTCATGGGTACTTTTTGAACTATCATGAATATTTTTAAATTTCATGGACACTCGATCTCGATCCCCCTCCATCTCGATCGCTATCCCACCTTGCCAGATCCGCCCCCCCTCCCGCCGAGCACCCCCCAGTCCACCGGCCGCCCCCGCCGATCCCCCGCACCCTCGATTCCCCTACCCAACCGCCGCCGCCGACCCCCCGCACCCCGCGCACCGTCTTATAAAAAAAATTAGTATCAAACAGCTTTTTAAATGCTACTGTCTTATAAAAAAAATATTACTGTTATTATTTAAACAAGTTTGAACATATTTAAACACAAATAAGTATCAAACAGCTTTTTAAATGCTAAAAAAAATTTGTGGAGCCCACCTCGATCCCCCTCCATCTCGACCGCTATCCCACCTCGCCAGATCCGGTCCCCCTCGGCGCCGAGCACCCCCCAAGTCCACCGGCCGCCGCCGCCGACCCACCGCACCCTCGATTCCCCTACCCAACCGCCGCCGCCGACCCCCCGCACCCCGCGCACCGTCTTATAAAAAAAATAAGTATCAAACAGCTTTTTAAATGCTACTGTCTTATAAAAAAATATTACTGTTATTATTTAAACAAGTTTGAACATATTTAAACATAAATAAGTATCAAACAGCTTTTTAAATGATAAAAAAAAATTTGTGGAGCCTGGGAGTCGAACCCAGGACCTCCTGGTGTGAGAACTGGCTACTGACCAGTCGAGCTAGTAGAGGGGACTTTGTTTCTATTTAGAGAGAAACATGGCCCACAACGATGAGGCCGGGGGTTCGGGCGGCAAGGCATTCTGGGAGCTGTCCCAGGAGATGGAGGAACAACCTCACTTGTATGAGGCCGCCGCCTTCCCCACCGATCCTGAGACCACGGATGGTGCCGCCGAGGATGACCACACTGATGCCACCACTGATGGTGCCGCCGAGGATGCCACCACTGATGATGGCGGCGCACGCACAGATAGCAGCCAGCCGAAGAGGCAACGGAAGGACCGGCGCCCGATCGTGCTCCGCACCCTCAAGGAGGAAGTTACTGAAGTGGACTCCAACGGGAATCCAACGGCGCCCGAACGAATAGTCAAGGGGTACTCGCTTCAGCTCGGGTGCATTGTCCGGAGCACCGTCTCGATCAACACCGAGAACCTGAGGCATCCTGACCGGGGGAATTTGCGCCACCTCCTCTTCACGAAGCTGCACGAACGATACAAGTTCCCCGCTGAATTCGAAAACACAAGCCTCAAAGGGAATAAAGTGAACAATGCTGCCCTCACGAAGATGAGCAAGGCCCTGTCTACTTGGAAAAGCAATGTGAAGAGAATGATCGAGAAAGGTGAGAGTTATGAGAAGATCAAGGAGAAAAATCCTTCGATCACCGAAGATGACTACAACGACTTCAAGATCAATTGCTCGAGCACCGCAAGCTCCCAATCAAGTGAGTGGGGGAAACAAATGCGGGAGCTGAACATAGGGGAACACACACTCGGTCCCGGCGGTTACAGAGTGGCGGAGCCTATATGGGACAAGGAGGAGGCGGACCGTGCCGAGCAAGGCCTACCGCCCCTCTTCGATAAATACGGTGACAAGCAGACCAGGAACTTTGTCAGGGCCCGGTACAAGAAGGACCCGAAAACAAAGGAGCTTACCACGGATCCGAAGACCAGGCAGCTTGAGCTTGTTCTGGTAAGGAATACACCCCCGCGTAATTAGCTCCATATGGTTGCATTCTAATTAATGAAGCCAAATTTCTAAATGGTTCACATTCCTTCCGCAGGCGACTGAAAGCAGTAGCGCGGGGTCGACTCAGAGCAACCCTTGGGACACCACTCTAAATAGGGGGTTGAATATAATGAAGAACAAGGATAATCTCAGTAAGCCGACGTCAGCTGGTCGTGTGGCCGGCAAAGGCTTGTTGACAAAATGGGGGTCATACTATACCGCTGGTGTGCGGAAGGAGAAAAAGACCAGCTCGGAAAGCCAGGCGCGAGAGGTTCAAGAACTCAAGGCACAGGTGGCGCGGATTCCGGAGATTGTCCAAGAGCAAGTGGAACAACGACTCGGAGCGACGATCACCGCCCTTGTGCCTACCTTGATCTCGGGGTTGAGTGCGTGGATTGCGGGCGGCCAACAGGGGCCGCCCCCGATTCCTAGCTTCACGGCCAGCAACTCGCATAATACGATGGAGGGGCCATTGGTGCCTCCGGCGGAGGCGGCATTGGTGTCTCCGACGCCGGCACGGGAGCTTAATGCACCCGGGTGTACGCCGGCCGGCACCTCTTCAGCAAGCGGCCGCTCCGTCAACTGCACGCCCGCCGTTGGCGGTGCCTCGACATTAGCCGAGCTCGACGCCATCATCACGGTAACTAATTAAGCCTCTCTCGGCCGAGGACTTCATCTCCTTGCCTTTGACTGGGCATCCCTGACGCCCTACATGTTTTCGCAGGGCGCCGCCGACGTTCCGTGCACTCTCCTCCACTTCGTGAACAACGAGTTGGTCGATGTCGCCAAGGGCAAAATCGTTCAACCGGGCAACCCCTTGTTCCACGGTACCCAGATGCCACCCAACTTGTTTAGGGTTCAACTGGTTCGGGTGCTGCCAGGCTGCGACGACTTGTTACCTCCGATTCGACCCGTCGGGGCCGACGATGATGACGTGATGACCCTCAGCGCCTGCCTGAGCTGGCCCCTGCTTTGGCCGAAGAGCCAGATTCGTTTGGGGGCGGGGGACACCACCCCAAAGACAACACCGCCAGTCGTGCCGGCGCCAAGTCGGCCCCATGGCAAGACCGCCGTAACGGTGCCGGACATCCCTATGCCACTAGATCCAAACATGCATATGGCACAGGATCAGAACGACGACGACGACGACGATGATACATTTGGCAACGTCGATCAGTACTTTGCCGAGCATGGGTACGATGGCGACTTCATGGGGCCTCCTTCTCAAGAACCAAACCCAACAAAAGACGTGTGCGATCTAGCTCGTACCGCGGAGAAGCCAAGTTGCAACAGGCGCCGTCTGGCGTTCAGCTCTCAGGAGACGCCTCCAGCTGCCGACTTCACCGAGCCTCAGATAGGCGAGGTGCGAAATATTATCAGCCCCAACACACTCAAGAAGGCGGTCTGTGAGCAGAACTCGGTCCCATTACAGGAGAAGAAGAAGGCACGCAAAAGAAAGACTAAGAAGGGTGCGAGCCAGCCGGCACCGAGTACGATCCGTGCTCAGGACGGGCCACCTTCACCGCAGGATATCTCGAGGAGGGTGCATGTGGCGGGTAGGGCAATGCTACCACCAAATATGCTTAATGCTGCAACCGGTGCTATGCGGAGTCTGCACGACAGTGTTCTTTCTTTGGAGAAGCGGCGTCTCAGAGAGAAGGATGTGGCATACCCGGTTTTCGTGGCCAAGGTGCCAGAGGGCAAGGGCTTTGTGGATGGCGACATCGGGGGTACGATCGTCCTGCGGTTTGATGACATCTTTGCTATGTTTAACCTTCATCCGCTGCACTACACCTTCGTTCGGCTATTTTCGCTGAGTATGGAGATGCGGATCATTCGCGACAAGACCCCGGACATCGTGATAGTCGACCCCTTCTACATGCGTGCCAAGATCTTGGGCAGCGCTGGGGACCGGCAAGTCGCGAGTTCTTACCTCGAAGGCGTCATTCTGGCAAACCAAGATAAGGATAACTTCCTCGTGCCTTACTTTCCCGAGTAAGTCCTCCCCTCAACCGACCCGTAACATATGAATTCTTACTTTTCGATCGTTTTTCTTTTAACATTCCGTGTTTTCTGCAGTGACACACGTTGCACGCTCATCCTCCTAAGCCCCAAATATTCCATGGCCACGTATTTCGACCTGGACCATCAGTCGAACGTAGACTACACAAATGTCAAGAAGGTTCTTGATGATGTTCTCCCCGGCTACGCCCAATCTGGAGGCACCTTCACCAGGCCTATTCGTAAGTACGGCAAGCACGTGTTCTCCCACAATACGACGTTCTGCTGCGTCAAGCAGCCGCCTGGCGGTCAGAAGGGTGCCTACTACGCCATCCATCACATGCGGGCGATCGTACGGGACCATCATCAACTTCTGCTACCGAGTAAACTCCAAGATTGGGCCGCGAGCGTGTCGGCAATCCAGGACGCGGACCTCCGACAAGAATTCTTTCGCATCCAGTCGGAGTTTGCGGAAATCATCCATCAAGATGTCCTTCGTACCTCGGGGCAGTTCTACCTCAGAAATCAACCGTCCAACAGTGACATCGACACAATGCTACAAATGCAGGATGACAACGCCCGTTCTTTCATGACTCCCACGATAGACGGCGGCTTCATCCACGCTCCGGTCCCTTGAGTCGAGTTGTCTAGTTCTGAAACATCGATTGGCTCATGTTGTAATTAAACTTTAATGAACTTGTAGTATGTCTCTTTGGTTTTGAGAGTCGTTCAACTTAGATGTAATCGATGCTATTAATGTCTTGCTTTTCTCTTCCGATCGTTCTGTTGCATAATTATATATTGCTTATGTATTGTCTGTGAATTGGTACTAACGTTTCGTTTGGCTAGTGCATAGTGATGCCGACGTATGTCGTGTACAAGGGTAAGGTTCCCGGAGTCTACGATGACTGGGAGGAGTGTCGGAGACAGGTTCACCGATTCAGCGGTAACAGTTACAAAGGGTACACCACTAGGGCCGAGGCCGAATCTAGATACGCCCGCTATCTAGCGGGAGAGGGGAGGGAGCGTTGGAGGAACCGGATGAAGACGAGTTTCATCGTGATGATGCTCATCGTGATGACCGCAGCTCTCTTCTATGTGATGGTAGTTTAGATGATCGATATCGACTTGTAATGCGAAGACAAACTCGCTACTCGCGGTCTCGAGACTTGTAATATAATGTTCTATCTTTGTTCGGTCTTTTTAATTCGGAGACTAATATGATGAATTGTATTCGGAGACTAATATGATGAATTGTATTCAAAGACTAATCTTCTATTGTATTTGATGAATCTATTGTTGATGTGTGCTGTCTATATTTTGTCAAATTATACATTTTGTAACCTGTGCAAAAAATAGAAAATAAAAAAATAAAAAAAAACCTAATATTCATACTAATGGCGCATCACACGACAGTGCGCCATTAGTATGACAGTGCATACTAATGGCACATCACCGGGTAGTGCGCCATTAGTATGCTGCGGTTACTAATGGCGCATCCAGAGGTGGTGCGCCATTAGTATGCCAAAGCACCTGGGTGTACATGCCAACTGGGAGGCATACTAATGGCGCACCCTCGCATATACTAATGGCGCACCAGGTGGTGCGCCATTAGTATACCAGATACTGGTGCGCCATTAGTAAAAATTACTAATGGCGTGCTATCAGTGGTGCACCAGTGATGCGCCATTAATGGCCATATTAGGTGCGCCATTAGTAGTGGTATTTCTAGTAGTGGATCTTTATCGGTCAGACCGCATAACAACATACGTTGTTCCCTTTGTCATCGGTATGTTACTTGCCCGAGGTTCGATCGTCGGTATCCAATACCTAGTTCAATCTCGTTACTGGCAAGTCTCTTTACTCTTTCTGTAATACATCATCTCGCAACTAACTCATTAGTTGCAATGCTTGCAAGGCTTATGTGATGTGCATTACCGAGAGGGCCCAGAGATACCTCTCCGACAATCGGAGTGACAAATCCTATTCTCGAAATACGCCAACCCAACATCTCCCTTTGGAGACACCTGTAATGCTACTTTACAATCACCCAGTTACGTTGTGACGTTTGGTAGCACCCAAAGTGTTCCTCCGGCAAACGGGAGTTGCATAATCTCATAGTCATAGGAACATGTATAAGTCATGAAGAAAGCAATAGCAACATACTAAACGATCGGGTGCTAAGCTAATGGAATGGGTCATGTCAATCAGATCATTCAACTAATGATGTGACCTCGTTAATCAAATAACAACACTTTGTTCATGGTTAGGAAACATAACCATCTTTGATTAACGAGCTAGTCAAGTAGAGGCATACTAGTGACACTAAGTTTGTCTATGTATTCACACATGTATTATGTTTCCGGTTAATACAATTCTAGCATGAATGATAAACATTTATCATGATATAAGGAAATAAATAATAACTTTATTATTGCCTCTAGGGTATATTTCCTTCACAATGTAGACATGATTGAGACAAATCTCCGGTCAATAACCAACAGCGGGACCTGGATGCCCATATTGGCTCCTACATGTTCTACGAAGATCTTTATCGGTCAGACCGCATAACAACATACGTTGTTCCCTTTGTCATCGGTATGTTACTTGCCCGAGATTCGATCGTCGGTATCCAATACCTAGTTCAATCTCGTTACCGGCAAGTCTCTTTACTCGTTCCGTAATACATCATCTCGCAACTAACTCATTAGTTGCAATGCTTGCAAGGCTTATGTGATGTGCATTACCGGGAGGGCCCAGAGATACCTCTCCGACAATCGGAGTGACAAATCCTATTCTCGAAATACGCCAACCCAACATCTACCTTTGGAGAAACCTGTAGAGCTCCTTTATAATCACCCAGTTACGTTGTGACGTTTGGTAGCACACAAAGTGTTCCTCTGACAAACGGGAGTTGCATAATCTCATAGTCATAGGAACATGTATAAGTCATGAAGAAAGCAATAGCAACATACTAAACGATCGGGTGCTAAGCTAATGGAATGGGTCATGTCAATCAGATCATTCACCTAATGATGTGATCCCATTAATCAAATAACAACTCTTTGTTCATGGTTAGGAAACATAACCATGTTTGATTAGCGAGCTAGTCAAGTAGAGGCATACTAGTGACACTAAGATTGTCTATGTATTCATATTATGTTTCCGGTTAATACAATTCTAACATGAATAATAAACATTTATCATGATATAAGGAAATAAATAATAACTTTATTATTGCCTCTAGGGCATATTTCCTTCAATTGGTGCATAACCGGATGTTTTTTTTCTTCTGAGGATTAACGGAGCGTTGGTTGGTGCTTCCAAATATAAGATGTCCCTTTATTTCCTTTGTGACATACGTGATGTTTTGTTTGGAGGAGTCCTTATCATGTACGTGATTATGCTTGATTTTTTCCATTATAGACATATACGTGACAGTCTTTTGTTTACTTGGCATGTGATAGAAATTGCTCATACACAATATTTGTATGTAACGTTAGATCTTTAAATCTCAACCGTCTATATCTAAAATTAACGGTTGAGGTAATTTAATCTGTGTGGAAGAACGTGGTGGCTTATTTGTCTTCTGTATTATGTATATAATAGATAGATTAGTTCATCGGCGCTTTCTGCATAAAGAGTGAGATAAAGGAGTTCACTTTGGATCCAATAAAATGGAAAAAATATACACGTAGGAAAAATGCAAAAACCACTAGACCAAGATTGTGTATGATTCTTTTCTTTTCGAAAAGGAGATTATCCCCCGGCCTCTGCATCAGAACGATGCATGCAGCCATCAAGATTGTGTATGATTCTAGCTGGGATTCAGTCCTCTGCTCATTCTGGTCAATCTGTTTATGAATATATAGATAGACAGTTACATGCATCTGACAGAGAGTGATTGTTGCAGATCGATGCTGAGCACTTGTTACAAACTGTCGTGATCCAATGCAGATCATGAAGTGCAGTTTCAGTCTGTGAAAAGCGCACCCCATTCAACCGGGTTAACGATGCAGTTTCAGGAAATTGCATGTCCTCCAAGCAACCTATAGCAGACGGCATGATCTCTACAACACTCTGTCTCTATAAACTCTTTGTATTGACTTCCTTCACCTGCTTGGCACAACACCCAAGTCATGTTATCTCTGTCAGCTTCAACTATTTTGCCATTCACCCAAGTTGAATGGAAAAATGAGATGTTCTTGTTCGCAGCTTTTATTATTTCTAGCTTTTAGGCGATGTTTCAACTGAAATCAGTTGTGAGATCGCAGCAAAGTACAAAGGAAGGGATGAACTTAAAAATGCAGGGCAAATGGAGAAAATAGTTTCTGCTCTCATCATTTCCCCCCTCTCTTTGTAGTTCTGAAGGGATTACTAAGATTCTACTCTGTGTTGTACACGCTCATTTGCATTGGATTACGATCAATTAACCTGACAATTCTTTTCTCCAGCAAAAATTGGATGTCAATTCTTCTCTCAAAGGAGCTTCGGCTACACCGGTCCACCTTCTCTAGGAGGTGCCTTCTCCCGTGCGTAGCAGACAGCCTTCGCCATGGACTGGGTTGTTCCAACAAATGACAGTTAAGGATCAGGAGGAGCATTCATTTATTGATCATCGGGATTACAAGCCATAACAGAGAGGCAGATTACAAGAAAAATACAGATCTTAATCGGTATCCCCCATTAGCTGTCAAAAACAAAGATGCAGCAGACACATCGGCAGTCGTGAGTACAACCACATCCGGAAAAGTTAGACATTCGTGGCGGGCTCCTTCCTTAATCAGCTGCCCCTTTTCACTTCCCCAGCAGGTCTACGGAAGATAGACATAGTGCGATGCATGTGGTAATTATACACTGGTATAAATGATGAACTTCAACAGAAGGGCGGTTCGGGTGCATCAGCAAGGCCTGCTTGAATGCGTCCTTGACCTCTTTCAACGTCTCCACCGTATTCTTATTATTGCAGACCCCATGCACTTTGATCTCCTGGAGGTGTAACAAGTGCTCCATGCCGACTGGTACAGTGCCGCCCCAGTGGGACCCATGGATCCTGAGTGTTCTTAAACTGGGCATAGCACCTGCCTCGAAGCCCAGGTACGCTGTAGTGTCTTTCCTAGACCAGAAATTTAGGAACTCCAGAACTGGGAATAGCCCCGTGCCTAACATAGCTCTTTCATCAGGGATTTCACATGCTCTGAATTCGAGGTGGATGAGGGAGGGAAGTTTTCCAAGCAGATGAACATCCTGAGTTGATGTCTCTTCAACATACAGCTTAAGCAAGCGCAGGGAATGGAGACCACACAACCATTTTGGAACTTCCATAACCGCCAAAATTGCAATTCAAGACGCTCAATATGTTCAAAAGGATTAGATGATGAGCGCTGCTGGCTATGCTCACATTCAGCAGGATTGCCAGAGATGAACAAATATTCAAGGTTATAGAGCTTTTCAATGAAGCAGATCAAAGCATCAATTTTTGGCAACTCCAAACTAGTATCTATTGACATATGCAGTTCCCTCAGATTGAACAACTCGCTGAGACCCATAAAACACTTCAGCGATTTCATGTCAAGCCCTCGCAGGGAGTGCAGTGATTTCATATTCTCGATACCTTCAGGCAACTCTGTCCAATTTGGAAGAACCAGACAGGACAGGCGGGGCAAATGAACTATATCTGAAGGGATACTCTTTATCAGTTCACAATCATTTATGTCCAGCGTCTCCAAGTAAACAAGCTCATGTTGTTACATTTTCCTTCCCGATGGGGCCAAGTTTTATACATTTGGTTTGGCAGCTATTTGTTGGGCAATTTGGACCAGTCGCAATCAGGCTACCTTTGAACATAAATCTCTTAAAAGTCATTTTAATGTGGTTTATGCTGCTTGTGGCTTTTTGACATACTGGGCAGGTTTGATGGCTGGTGAGGATCGAGAGTCCATGGAGCGCGGAGCCAAGATGCTGAGATCGAATGCCTCGACGATGATGAGGATTTGTGCACCTCCATCGGCGACGAACTGAATCTACCCCACCAAGGCAGAATAGAGCTTCAAAACTGTGCGCAGCCGTTTGGTGGATCGCATTCCTGCGCGAGGGTCTTTTGCTCCCCTGTATCTTGCCTGCGAGCAGGGCGTTTGTAGTACTGTTATGTTTCCTGTTGAAGTTTGTCTTGAACTGGTTAGGTCTAGTGGTTTGCGTGATGCTAGGTGTCATTGGGTTTTCGTCCCGCGATGGGCTGCTCGATGACGAGTGCTCATAGTGGGTTTCCCAGTGATGCTTTGATCTCGCCTTACCCCTTTCTCGTTTCCTTATGCTGTAGTCGCTTATACTGGGTCGGTGTTCGCTGAATGTTGAACTTTGTATTTCCGTTATGCATTTAATGGAAAGGGGTTGTGGCCCGGGTCAAAAAAAAGTAAACAAGCTCACCAAGTTGAGTAGGGAGCTCTATCTTCCAAGCTCTAACCATCAGACACCTCAGCAGAAACAATTGGCTAGCAGCGGTGAGGTCAACTATCTCCCGGTCATTGAAAATGATTAGCACCCTAAGGTACTTGAACCACAAAAGAGGGAGTATAGCGTTCTTGAGCAGTAATGATCGAACTTGTGACAGCCTAGTAGCAATAGCAGTGTCATATGTTGCTCCACCAACAGCCATGGAGCACAGGGATAACCGGCGAACCTTGTATTTGCTGAGATGCAGCAGTCTTGCCATGTCCTCAGAATTGTGTGCCACACTTACAAAATTATCTTCTACACACTTGCTTAAGATCAAATCAAGCATCATGTCGTGTACTCTGCAAGACAACACCTCTCCGTAGCTAATTTCACATGGCTGAATAATGCTTCTATTGACGAGCTCATTGAAATAACTCTTGCCAACATCCTACAAATCTGGCCCATGCAAACTGCTGACAAAGCCTTCACCTATCCATTGTTTAACTAGATCATCCCGTAGTATGATGTGGTCCTCAGAATACATACCAAGGAACAGAAAACATGGCCGGAGATGAAGAGGAAGATGTGTGTAGCTAAGGTTTAATATTTTTTTATCTCTTCCAATGAAGGATTTGTGGCAGGTTGGGCACCCAGAGATTTCCTTATGCTCGCCCAGTGTTTCCTTGATTTCACTTGAGTAGCTAATAGGCTAGCTATAGTGATAATTGCGAGCGGCATACCACCACACTTCTTCAGAATTTCAGCCGCAACATCTTTAAGATGGGGTGGACAAACAACTTCAGACCCAAATACTCTATTTGAGAATAACATTCTTGAGTTCTGATCACTGAGGGGCTTCATTGCGTAAATGCACTCACGGTTATTATGACAGGCCATGCCAGCCACATCTTCCACTCGTGTGGTTACAATTATTCTACTCCCATTTCCATTTTCTGGAAAAGCACAACTAATAGTATTCCATGCTGATTGATCCCACAAGTCATCAACTACAATAAGGTACCTGTTGAAATGTTTGCACATGGTTATAATGTAGCAGGATATGACTACGTTGAAGAAAGAAGCATGCAAAATAAAAACAAAATTGATGTAAGCAAATCTATTGCTCGGATGGTTGGTCCCTCCCTCTCTCTCCACCTCCCTCCTCCCGCCCTCCCTCACAAGACTCTTCCAATAAACATCTTAGCAATTTTTTTACACTGAGTGAAAAAAGTACAATACATCAATCAAATTTTTCAGAAGATGTATAGTGTGGGATCTGTTAAAGAAACATTATAGAATTGCACACTTTGATGAGAGATATGAGCAAGAGGCTTCAAGAAAACTTGTGTTTTCAGAATTATATGAAGCCAGTAAAGAAACAAAAAATCCATTGGTATTTGAATCCGAGTACCCGGGAAAAAGACAGTGTTTCTGCTCCAACATGTTTTTGTAATTTTGAATCTATATCACAATCGTAAAAACAAGAAAAAAAATTCAAACTTCCCACATGCATGGACAAACAAGCATAACCAGAACATGCACACCAATTACTTGATACTTCAAATTTAAGATAGTAGCCATTGCAAATGACTATAGAACGTAAGTAATTACCTTTTATCTATGAGATACTTCCTTAGCTCTTCAATGATGTCGTCAAACCCGCAATCGTGAGAAGATACATTTATCCCAAGTTTCAGTTGTAGGCGATTGAGAAGCACTCTCAAATCAGGCCTCTGCGAAACTGAAAAGAATGCCACACAAACAAAATGCCCTTTGATCTTGTCAAACACCTGTTTGGCAAGTGTAGTTTTACCCAGGCCTCCAAAACCAACAATGGACACAACCTTTAGTTTTTTCTGAGTATTCATCAACCAACTAATAACCTCTTCTCTAGGGCCTTCAATGCCCACAAGGTTGGCCGCCTCCTGGTAGACCGCTCGCAAACGAGTGTCAACAGCCACAGGGCCAAAGCTAGGCTTGCAATCATCAATCTTGTAACTCTCTCGTCGAGCATTTGCTTCTACCGCAAGAGTCCTAAGCTCTTCCACCTGGTTGGAAATCTGATGAAGCTCGCACAACCTCTTGTGAAGTTCAGCAGCCTCCCAGAAAAAACCTACCTCAACATCCTCACCCCCGAATTGGCGGATGAAGTCATCAATGCAATTTTCCATGTCGTAGGAAATCTCTCTGAGATCATCCCTCCAATTTTTTTACACTTGGAGCAAGCTCATTCATGAGCTCCGGCAGCTCAAGAGCAGCATGTATGGCACTCAACTCCTTCTCAAGGAACGACGTCTGCTTCCTTACCTCTTTGCGCTTATTGTACTCATCGTTGATGAAAGTGGTAAGCTTGCCACTAAGGGTGCTCATCACCCCGGTCGCCACACTCACGGTTGATGCCCTCCTCTTCTTCTGTTGGCTCACTTTGGCATCCTCCTGCTCCACCTCCAGCGATGATGGTTGCAGTTGGAATGGTGCAACATAATCATCCACCAACTTTAGTTCATCCGCCATCTTGGAGAAGCTTATCTGCGCACAAAAAACAAGATTAGGAGAAATCACTAAATAGCACATATTGTACTAGGCGCCCATGGATAAGGTAAGCCTGCCACCGAGCATGGTTGATGCCTTTCTCTTGATCTCTTGTCTCACCTTGCCATCCTCCTTCTCCACGTCCAGTGCCGATGGTTGCAGTTGGGATGGTGTGATAGAATTATCCATCAGCTTGCCACTAGCGACAGAATTACCCATCAACTTCAGCTCATCCGCTAGCTTCGAGGAGCTTATCTACAATAAAAATGAAAACATGTTTAGGAGAAATCACTAAATAACACGTATTGTACTCGTTGCCCACGAACATGGTAAGCTTGCCATGCAGGATGCTCATCACCCTAGTCGCCACACTCACGTTTGATGCCTTCCTCTTCCTCTCCTGGCTCAATTTGCTATCGTCCTGCTCCACCTCCAATGTTGATGGTGGCAGTTTGGATGGTGTAGCAGCAGAACCATCCATTAATTTCAACTCATCCGCCTGCTTGGAGGCAATGCTTATCTGTAACAAAAATAAAAAAATGACCATGACACATCACTGAATAATTACTGGTAGATCACATACGTTTACTATTGAGTGATTGTACCTGCCCTTCTGTTGAGGCACCTACATCACTTGTAACAGGCCAATTTGAAATTTCCGCGTCACCCAGTATTCTATGGATGATAAACCATGTAGTCGGCCTGTTCCCTGGGTAATAGTTCGTACATTGTATCCCTATCTCGGCACATGCCTTTACTTGTTCCAATGATGTGTGACTATTTGATATCCCAAACATGTCCGTCCAGCTTTCAACTACCTGCAATTTGATAACCATGGTTTGTTATAAAGAAGGACGACATGCATTTAGGACAGAAAAACAAAAACACGCAGCCGTATTGATCAGGACCAGAGACCAAATGCAAGGATTACTATCACAAACAAATTTGAATTTCTCACTTGATTAATTTTGCGTTATTAATCTTTCGATGCACATAATGACTTTAGAAATCAAAATCAGCTTTATTTTACTTTATGTTTTGGGTGGAAGATCATTGCAAAGACAACATTCAGATCTTGTCATTTGCAAATTCTAATGTTAATTAGATACACTAACTGAATATATGTTGAATTTTTTTTCCAACAAGATTGTGGTTTCTTCTAAACATGTTGTCTACAATTTTTTTTGTTGAAACCTCACATACAAAATAATTACCTCCTTAACACTGGAGCACTCCTTATGTCCCATAAGGATCTGCATTACAATAACGCCCAAACTATATATGTCGGTCTTGAAGGTGATTTCTCCACTAATTAAGAATTCTGGTGCCATATATCCCCTCCACAAAATTTTGGTGTAGTCTGTTCGATTAGGTGAATGAAGAGTATGCAATTTTTTTTTGCAGATGACTAATAAAAATGTTAAGTTCGCAAAGAAAATTGCTAGCCTACATTGTCCCAAGCTTGTGCTCAGTAATAGCCCGACTCTGGCTTCCACTTAAGCGATGTGATAGACCGAAATCCGCAATTCTGGGCGCCATGTTATCATCCAATAATACATTCTGAGGTTTGAGGTCCATGTGAATAATACCCTGTTGGTGAAGATAATGTACGCCCTCACAGATCCCCTTAATTATTTGGTAACGTGTGGTCCACTGAAGTCGACAAGATGCATCTGCGAAGAGGACACAGTATAACAAATAGTTAGTACCATATGCGGTGGAATAAGCAGTCCAACGAAACAAAAAAGGGCCTTCGTGAATGATTGCCCGATTTCGAAAGTTAATAAATATGCTAACAAGTTCAAAGGAAGTTCTCGAAACACCCATCTCATTGTCAAAACGTGGGAGATACTCCGATATTTTTTTTGGATGCTCGATTAAGCTCTATCCACAACAGGAAAAGATATTTGTTACTGCGCTCCTCTCTCTGAGGCAAAGAGGATGAGAATTCAAAATATGTCCAAACAGAAGAGTGCATGTTTTGCAGCGGTATAAGAACAGAGCTGAAAACTACTCGCCCCGTCCCATAATGTAGGACTAGTGTCAAAACACATCCTACATTATGGGACGGAGGGAGTACCATTTAGTGTGCAAAAGGAATTAACAAAGCTCAGAAGAGTGGCAAACAATAAATACTCTGGACTGTAGTTGGTAGACATTTGTTACTACTATAGTAGAAACGCAAAGAAAACTATAAGGCTAATCTGACTTTACCGGAGACATAGTCAGCAAGGCATCCTTTGGGCATGTACTCAAAGCAGAGCAGCCTATGCCGCACATCTGCCAAGACACGCTTCCCATCATATGGCATCAGTACTTGCTGCGTCTCAGAGCAGTACCCGAGAAATCTCACGGTATTCTTGTGCTTGACCCCCGCGAGACAGGTGACCTCGGTCTCGAAATTCTTGTCCAGGATCTCGTACCTCTCGAAGAGCTGCTTCACCGCGATAGAGCGACCACTTGGAAGCACTCCCTGCATCTCACATAGAATCTGTGTCAGCTTTCTGGTTAATTCAGTTCAGGGTGGAGGGTATGCTTGCTTACCCTGTAAACGGCTCCGAACCCGCCCCTGCCGGTTTCCTGAGCTTCAGAGAAATTTCCTGTGATGGAGCTGAGCAGCGAGAAAGGTAGATTGACTGGATCCGCAGTTTCATCGAGCAACACTTTCTCCAGAGCAGCAAGTTCGCTGCCTTGGCCGCCGTCCGTCATCTCGGTTGTGGAAGTTAGGTGTTATTCTCCTGAAACATGCATAATTAGTGTTGTTCATTAGCCGTACGTGCAAACAAGAAGAAGCAGCAATTTTTGCAGAAAAATATTACTGTATATCTATCTGAAGTTCTGAACTCTGAAGTCGACTTGGATCTAAAAATTCTGAAAGAGAGGACGGACTTGTTCTCTTGATTATGTATGGCAACAAGAAAAGAGAATCTGTGTGTAAGAAATTACAGAAGTGATATGTCTATCTGATGAAGTGTGAAAGAGACATCGATATAGAAAGTCTTAATCTGAAACAAATCGGACGGACCTTTGTTCTCCATTATATAGTTAGCAACCAAAAAAAGCATTGAAGAAAAAGGAGCCCCCTGATTAGATCCACGGAGGATACGGATCTAGCACTAACTAACCAAAAAACCAGGGACGAGTTCCCATCTATCACCCACCTTATTGGCTTACGGTAGGTACCCTTTTCTGCCGGGGGAAGCGGCGCCGGGGCCCGGAGGACAAGCGTCAAAGGATGGCTGAGGTCGGGCGGGCCGGAGAAGAACTTGACGGCAAGGGTGGAGGCGCCCTCGCCGGAGGAGTACCCTTCTTGACAGGGAGGGAGGGTGGGAGCGGAGAGGCGGATGCGGAGGGGGGAAAGCGGCCGTGCCGACAATGAAATGGAGGACGAGTGGACGACCAGGCTTGACCTGGAGTCTGTGGGCGGAGACTCAGTGGAGAAAGAAAAAGCGGCCGTGCCGACAATGAAATGGAGGACGAGTGGACGACCAGGCTTGACCTGGAGTCTGTGGGCGGAGACTCAGTGGAGAAAGAAAAAGCGGCCGTGCCGACAATGAAATGGAGGACGAGTGGACGACCAGGCTTGACCTGGAGTCTGTGGGCGGAGACTCAGTGGAGAAAGAAAAAGCGGCCGTGCCGACAATGAAATGGAGGACGAGTGGACGACCAGGCTTGACCTGGAGTCTGTGGGCGGAGACTCAGTGGAGAAAGAAAAAGCGGCCGTGCCGACAATGAATGTTAGGATAATCATGATTGAGTCAGTTGATTATGTCGTATGTGTCATGCACGTAGGTTAGTTAGACTCCAGAGTTGTTAGCTACGTGCATGCATGGGATGGATATGGTTGCATGTGGTTGAGATATTCTGGGAGGTGGGCGTCCCTGTGTGTGCATGGATAGAGTTTGTTAGACTCCACACTCCAGGGTAGTTAGCTATGTGTGCGTTCAGGCTGCGGGGGTGGCCGGTGAGTCTGGCTATTTAAGCATGTAATCCAGTCCGTTGTAGAGCGCGGGGTATGTGCCCGGTTAAGAGAAAAAGAAAGGCCGTGCGTGCGGTCGTTGCGCCGTTCGTCGGCGTGGCGCCGTTCGTGTGGCACGACGTTCGTCGTCTGAAAAATCCAGTGCGTTGTGCTCCTTCTTCTACCTCTGTTCAAGCGGGTGAAAGAGAGAGAGAGGTTCGTCCGGCGTTCGTGTCGCCGAAGAGTACGCGGCGTTCGTCGCCCGACCGGGTTTGTCCCAACAATGAAATGGAGGACGACCAGGCGGAGACTCACCGGAGAAAGAAACCACGCACTACTCCTACTCCCACTCCACTGTTTGCAGTGATTCATGGTCCGTGACTGTTGAGTGTGTCCACCTTTCCATGGTATGCCGAGCGCGTGAGGCAATTGCTTTTGAAAATTTTATTTGCTCTTCTCCCAGTGCACCTTACTACTATAGTTTCCAGATAATTACCAACGCTATAAATCCAACCATAACCCCGGTTTCCTAAAAAAACATAGTCTTGGTTTGGACTCATTGATTTCTTTTCCATTTTCAAAGCAAAATCCACACTAGAACTAGAAGGGGAGGGTATATACAACAGGAAATAGCCCACTTGTGCTTTTGAATAGTCACGTGTCACTTATGTTGATGAAAGGGGGGACACAGCTCATGCGCTTCGAGAGAGAGTCGTGTCTTCTGGCTCAACCCCCTATCTTCTCCGACGGCTGGAGCAGAAATGGGAGAGGTGCTCGGTGTAGTTATGTGAAAAGAGCATCTAGTTTTAGGTTGTCTTCTGCCCATGTGGCGTCTAGTGATATGTCGATGTGCAGAGGATGCCGCCGCTTCAAGCGAGCAGCGGTTGCTGGCTTTTGGTGGTGGCGATCCTGGTGGTGCTGGCTGATGGTCAGCTGCTGCTATGGAACGCAAAGTCGGTGCCTCCACCAACAAGCTCTGTGATTCTGTCCTACAGTGGCGCTTTGCTCTCTCTCCATCTTCCAAGGTCACTATGGTGGTGGAATCGAAGCATAGAGGAGATGGTAATCCTGATCGGGTTTGTGATCATCCTCGATGGCTGATTGGGACTGGTTGCAAAGCCAGCCAAGGTGCTCGGTTATCGGCTGACTCCATCTCGCCGTCTTACATGCAGGCCGAAGGGCGGCCTTCTTATTTCTTCCTACTGGCCAAAAAGGCCTAAAGGTAAGCAGCACATCTAGTCATCTTCTCCGTGGCATCTATATCGTGGTGCCATGGAAGCTTCTCCGTCCCAAGAAGTGTTGTCCCTAACGACGACGTAGCTACAACCATGAAGAAGATGTCAGGGACCCGATTACGTTTCTCATCTAGTAAGTCCTATCACATCATATATATTCCATGTCCTCTTTTTTAATACAAAGGCTCCCTTTTTTAGCTCGAAGGTGCTGCATTTTATTCTATCATCCTGGCAAGATCGAAGTTCAAAACCGAACGGAACCAATGCAACGAAATACAAAACCAAGTTTTAACAATAGCATGCTATCTCGGGCTATAGCATTTGGAGGGGAGTCAACCCAATAGCATCATGTACAATTTAGTGGCTTTAGCATGCTATTGAGGGCAGTAGTAGTGATTAGCGACGCGTCTTACCCTAAATTTTGTTAGTGTCATCGTCTTGCGCCTCCTTGCCTTACCGGCAGTGGCATTTCCTATTTGGTGCTTAAGGCGTCCATCTCTATGCATTTAGCGGACATGCGAATCCCCCTCGTGTTGGGTCAGCCCATTTGCATCTCTTCCTTTTTTTCTCTTAAACTGCAAAAAAGGTGCATCAACCGCATTAACCACTAGGGACAACAAACACCTATGCCTTCATACTTCTTCATTTTTTTATTCTTTCTTAGTTTGCGTAAAGCCCCCGATTTAACCGGTTTTTTCCGGTTCGCTTGACATTTTTTGGACAGTTTCTGCACTGTTATTTTCCTTTGTTTCTTGTTTCTTTTTTGTTCTAGTTATTTTTCCTCTTCTTTTTTCTTGGTCCTTTCTTTGTTTTTCTTAAATGCTAAAAGAATTCATATTTGTTAACTTTTTTCAAAATCGATGAACTTTTTTCAAATTCACAAATTTTTTCTTCAAAATGGATGAACTTTTTTTGATTTGTTTATATTTATTTTTCAGAATTGATGAAACTTTTTTTAAAACCGATGAACTTTTTTTCAAACTCATGAACATTTTCCAAAATCATGATTTGTTTTACAAAATCGATGAACTTTTTTCAAAATCGACGTTTTTTTTAAAAAATTGAACTTAAATTTAAATTCGATTATTATTTCCCAAATTCATGAACTTTTTTCAAAAAGGGAAAACTTTGTTTTTGCCACTCTAGCTTTTGCCTACTTTGCTTATGCCACTCTAGAATTTGACATATCACTTTTGCCACTCTTAGTTTTTGACAATGCATCACAAATGCCATTCCGTGGCAAAAGCAATAACTTTTCATTTCACTTTTGCCACTCTTAAATTTTGACAATGTATCACGATTGCCACTCTAAAATTATTGTTTTTGCCATGGAATGGCAATTGTGATGTATTGTCAAAAACTAAGAGTGGCAAAAGTGAACTGTCAAATTCTAGAGTAGCATAAGCAAAGTGGTCAAAAGCTAGAGTGGCAAAAACAAAATTTTCCCTTTCAAAAACCATGAACATTTTTTAATTCACGATTGTTTTTATTTTTCGGGAATTGTTTTAGATTTTTTTTAAAGTCAATCACGACCAGTCAGCAGCGAACAAGCGATGGAAGTGGCCAGCAAAAGCGACGTGCCAAGCGAGCGAGCACACGTGCTTGGCCGGCCCAAGTCTGTGGCTCCATACCGTTGTAACCTCAACTTCTTCCTTTATCTCGTGTTGTAACCAAACTCTTGTACCTCTCCTTGTACGCCAAGGCAAGGCCGTCGGCCTCATCAATATAAACGCACGCGGCTCCCCTCGAGGGAGTAGGAACGCTTCCACGAAATCTTACATGAACTAGAAGGGGAGGATACATACAACAGGAAAAAGCCAACTTGTGCTTTTGAATAGTCACGGGTCACCTCTATCGATGAAAGGGTGGAGACAACTCATGCGCTTCGACAGAGAGCCGCATCTTCCGGCTCAACCCCCTATCTTCTCCGACGGCTAGAGCAGAAAAGGGAGAGGTGCTCGGTGTAGTTCTGTGAATAGAGCATCTAGTTTTAGTTTGTCTTCTGCCCATGTGGTGTCTCGTGATATGTCGATGTGCAGAGGATGCCGCCGCTCCAAGCGAGCAGCGGTTGCTGGCTTTTGGTGGTGGCGATCCTGGTGGTGCTGACTGATGGTCAGCTGCTATTATGGAACGCAAAATCGGTGCCTCCACCAATAAGCTTTGTGCTTCTGTCCCTACGGTGGTGCTCTGCTCTCTCTCCATCTTCCAAGGTCACTATGGTGGTGGAATCAAAGCATAGAGGAGATGGTGATCCGGATGGGGTTTGTGATCATCCTCGATGGCTGATTGGGACTGGTTGCAAAGCCAGCCAAGGTGCTCGGTTATCGGCTGACTCCATCTCGCCATCTTACATGCAGGCCAAAGGGCGGCCTTCTTATTTCTTCCTCCCGGCCAAAAGTGCCTAAAGGGAGGCAGCTCATCTAGTCATTTTCTCCATGGCATCTATGTCGTGGTGCATTGGAAGCTTCTCCGTCCCAAGAGGCGTTGTCCCTAACGACGACGTAGCTACAACCATGAAGAAGATGTCAGGGACCCGATTACATTTCTCATCTAGTAAATTCTATCACATCATATATTTTTCATGTCCTCTTTTTTAATACAAAGGCTCCCTTTTTTAGCTCGAAGGTGCTGTGTTTTATTGTATCATCTTGGCGAGATCGGAGTTCAAAACCGAACGGAACCAATCCAACAAAATACAAAACCAAGTTTTAACAATAGCGTGCTATCTCGGGCTGTAACATTTGGAGGGGAGTCAAGCCAATAGCATCATGTACAATTTGGTGGCTTTAGCATGCTATTGAGGCCAGTAGAAGTGATTACGGTTGTGTCTTACCCTAAATTTTGTTATGTCATTGTCTTGTGCTTCCTTGCCTTCCCGGTAGTGGCATTTCCTATTTGACGCTGTCACTATGCATTTTAGCAGACAGGCGCATCCCCCTCATGTTGGGTCGGCCCATTTGCATCTTTTCTTTTTTTTTCTCTTAAACCGCAAAAAAGGTGCATCATGCGATCTATTTGTTAGGTCTAAGCCGCATTAACCACTAGGGACAACAAATGCCTATGCCTTCATACTTCTTCATTTCTTGTTATTCTTTCTTTGTTTGCGTAAAGCCTCCGATTTAACCGGTTTTTCCGGTTCGCTTGACATTTTTTGGACAGTTTCTTCATCGTTATTTTCCTTCTGTTTCTTGTTTCTTTTTTGCTCTAGTTCTTTTTGCTCTTCTTTTTTCTTGGTCCTTTCTTTGTTTTTCTTAAATGCTAAAAGAATTCATACTCGTGAACTTTTTTTCAAAATCGATGAACTTTTTTCAAATTCACAAACTTTTTCTTCAAAATCGATGAACTTTTTCCTAGACCCATGAATTTTTTTCAATTTGTTTATATTTATTTTTCAAAATTGATGAACCTTTTTTTAAAACCGATGAACTTTTTATAAAATTCATGAACATTTTCCAAATTCATGATTTATTTTTACAAAATCGATGAACTTTTTCAAAATCGGTGATTTTTTAAAAATTTATGAACTTAAATTTAAATTCGATGATTTTTTCCAAATTCTTGAACTTTATCAAAACCATGAACATTTTTTAATTCACGATTGTTTTTATTTTTTGGGAATTGTTTTAGATTTTTTTTAAAGTCAATCACGACCAGTCAGCAGCGAACAAGAGATGGAAGTGGCCAGCAAAAGCGACGTGCCAAGCAAGAGAGCACACTTGGCGACCCGAGTCTGTGGCTCCATGAGGGCCACTCCGCAAAGAAGCGCCATATAGGAGGGAAGAAGCGCCATTTCTAGTCGACCTAATTAAACACTGGTAACAACAACATAAATATCCAGTGAAGGACCTCTCATGCGTGGGGAGAAGATATCATTAGTTTTTTAAGATAAAAAGGGACCAAGGGAGTACGTAGATATCACCTCGACCATCATTGAGAATGAGTGCCGTTGGTTCGTGTGTGTCAAACTCAATCCTCCTCTATCTACCTCCCGTCCCTTTTCACCCTGCCTTGTCGTGCAGACACAATAAAAAAAACGATGGCGCTGCGCCTTGCCGTAATATCTCGGCCCCCACAACATCGCGTTGCGTGCACGGTGCACCACACCACACCACTAGACATTAGTATGCCAGTTGATGTACCGTCGCGTGCATGGTACATCAGCAACTGGTGCACAGTAACATCAACTGTTGGTTCAGTCATTCCTCCTCCAGCACACAATGCAACGAAGTGGTTTGATTTTCGAAACAGAATTTTGACCTGCTAGCAGCTCTACCTTTTACTGAGCTCACTGGAAATGAGAGACCATCGGTGTTTCGCCTTACTTTTGCATGGGTGTCGAGGGTATACATTTTTTTCTAGGGTTTCCTGTTGGTATACCATTTTAGAGCAACTCTAGCAGACCCCGCATCCCGCCCCGACCCGTAAAATAACCGTCAAAATACGGGCCGGGGCGGAAAAACCCGGCCGATCAGACCCCGCATCCCGCCCCGGCCCGCAAAATTTTTTAGAGGGCGCGGAAAAATCCCGAGCCCAACCCGGGAAAACGCGGGTTTCCCCCTCGCGGCTGCGGTGCCCTGCATATAAGCGGAAGCGATTGGTGGGGGGACATTTCATCCCGCGCTTTCTCCCACCAACCACCTCTCCTCTCCCCTCTCGCGCCGCCGCCGGCCGCCGCCCAAGATTCCGGCGACCGCAGACGGTAGGAGCACGCCAGAAGGCCGCCACGCGCACGAGGCCTCCCCCCTTCCCCCTGCGTCGGAGGGCCGCCGGATTTGCAGATCTGCGGCACTTCATCGCGGGCCGCCGAATTTGGCTTTTTCCTGCCGCCGGTTGCTGCCCCAAGCGATGGAGTGGTCGGGGGGCCTCTCCCGCAGCCCAGGCAAGGGTGCATCGCCGCATGCAGGTGCGAGTTCGTCCGTCCGCCGTACTCGTCCGGCCGTCCACGGGGCTCGGCACTCGCGCAACGTCTTTGTGGCTTGCCGATGCCGCTCATAGAATGCGACGACTGCACGCGGAAAGTGCTGCGGCTCACTTCGAGCACGCCGAAGCACCCCGGATGGGTGTTCTTCAAATGCGAAAACGACGGGGTACATGCACTTGCGGTAGCTTGTTTCACAGTTCATTCTTTAGCTAAATTGCGGTGGCTCACTTTGAGCTTGCTCATTCTTTTGTGTAGGACGAAGGATGCTCATTTTGGTTTTGGGATGGGAAGGGCAATACATTGATTTGTTGATAGAAAGAAATTTAATAGATGTTAGTGCACTCCTTAGTATAATCGAAGGCAATGATGCGGCTGTATGTGCAACTAGAGGGGAAGCAACATCTACTTCTACCGAACCAAAGATGAAGAAAGAAGAATGCAAAATCAAGCATGCATGAAGAAGATATTAGTCCAACTAGTGGGAGCAGTTATGGAAATTGAAAATCTTCTAAAATGCATTCTTGTAGTTCTTGTTTTCTTAGGTCTTGCTATTCTAGCAAAGATTTGGTGATGCTTTTTGTATTCAATTATGTCAAAGCAATGCAACATGCTAGATCAAATTGAGTTACAAATTTAAGTTTTGCGGGCCGGGAGGAGATGCGCCAGATCAGACGCCGCAACCCCAACCCGTAAAAAAGCATATTCTGGGAATATCCTTTTTTACGGGTCCATTATGCGGGGTCTGCAACTGCGGCCGTCCGCGCCGACCCGCAAAGACATTTTTCCGCAAACTGCAAAAACATTTTGTGGGTCGGGAGGATGCGGGGTCTGTTAGAGTTGCTCTTAGCAGGCAGTCGGTATGAGTTGAGATTGGTAAGCGCACTGGCCCTTCTCTTTCTTGTTAAAAAAAAGAAAGAAGAGGAAACGAGCGAGGTGTGGACGTGCCAACATCATGCATGCACATTTGTTACCACTTTAGTGCTCCCTGGGGGCAAAACAGTGTAAGAGAGGCCAGAAAGTGGTCTATTCCCTTTCTGGGATAGTGACATTTCATGGATAACTATGGGTGGGGAGACGAACTTTCGACTGGAATGAACTAGCGCTTTCGACTGCCAAAAAAAAAAGAGTTTTTTGGCAAAGGTGCGGCGCACTCTAACCGCAGCCATGGCGTGGCTTATTCATCTCCATGTCACTTTCAAAATTTTGAACTCTTGGATTTTCTAATTCTGAAACTCTGAGCTTGCAATATTTTGATTTTTTGGTCTATCAAAAGTATGGAAATACTGTTCTCGAAAAAAATATTATTATTGTTATGTTCTAAAAAAAGAATGGAAATACCACGTGAAAGCTAGCCTAGCTGCACTGCATGGCGCCGGGATCATTCTGCTTCCCTCGCGTGCAGGAGAGCTAGCCTAGCTGCACTGCGTGGCTCCTGGTCCGTTCGGTTCGCTCCAACGCACATCCGACCCTACGAGAGAAAGACGAGAGAGGACGGACGTCACCGGACAACACCAAGAAGCCCGCAACTATGAGAAAAACACAACCAGGCCACTGGTCAGGTCCGCCGACCACCGCCGCTGCATTCCGAATCTGGAGGAGCCGGAGCTGGAATGCATTGATGGCATCATGGCAATCAACTGGTCAGGTCCTTCTTGTGCCTGCGAGAAGAAGAGACTATACAAGCAAGGCTGTTTGCATTGAGGTGAGAGGTACTCTAGCAAAAGCATAAACATCAAGTAACACTTATCATAAAAGTCCAATTTCTAGTCGGCCCAAACAGTAAGTACTAGTCTAGCAACAGCATAAATATCAAAGTAGGAGTAACACTTTTTCTTTCAAGGGTGTAGGAGTAACACTTGATCATGTCGACCATCCATCGAGAATCAAGAATAGGTACGATGCATGCACAGGTCTCAACACCTTTGCCTCAGGGTGGTCATAGTGGGGAGTAACTTAGACCATCCATCGAGAATATAGGTACGTTGCATGCACATGTCTCACCACCACCACCATGCAAAACGTCTCGGAAGGGAGCGCGTGTCCTTGTCCCCCACAAATATCTCGATCGGGAAGCACGTGATGAGCGACGCGAGTGGAGCTCACTGATCATCACTATACCCTACGTACGGCTGCCACTTTATATACTGCATCGGCGCCACTTTGCCCCAGCACCAGCACCACGACGTAAACAAACACAGATCCACAGCTTCCGACGCCATTCTCACCTTTCAGCAGCATGGGCGCGCCGGACACATCATGGGTGTTCGCGGACCTCGCCGTCGCGGACAGCTCCAGGTACAGCACCCGCTCGCGGCTGCTGCTCACGGGGCTCTCCTTCGCCATCGGCATCCTCACCATCCTCCTCTACCTCACCGTCTCCTACGCCTGCCGCCGCCGCCGTTGTCACCGTCAGGGCGGCGCGGACGCGGGTGCGGATGCGGAGGACCAGGAGGCCGGCATGAGCGACGCCGCGATCGTGTACGAGCAGGCCGACGCGCTGGCCGCGCCCATGGACTGCGCGGTGTGCCTAGGGCAGGTGGAGGCCGGCGAGAAGCTGCGTCGGCTCCCCAAGTGCGCGCATCTGTTCCACGCCGACTGCGTCCACGCCTGGCTGCAAGCGCACTCCACCTGCCCCATGTGCCGCGCCGCTGCCACCGGCACCATACCGGCCGCGACAGCGGCGCTGCCACCTGGCGTGGTTGCAGTTGCAGGCACGCCGCCTGCCTTGGAACGGATGAATTGAACCACACCCACCGGAGAATAGCCAGAGTGATGGATCGACTAGCGAGTAGCGATACTAACCGGAGAATGGCCTTTTTTTGTGGTGTGGTCATGGCTCCGGCCATAGTGCGTGTACAGGAATGTTTGTGAAGTCAAGTGTGCTTATATTGGTGGCTGCGTTTCATAGTGGGCTTAGATATTATTTTCACAAGAAGAAAAACCTTCGCAAATTTTGACCAAATTTATAGAGAAAAATATATGTTGCTAAAAAAATAGAGGAAAATATATATATCTTTACAATATGAAATAAATAAAATATGACAAACGGCTCCGCTCGATGTCTCGACCATCCTCATGGCCACGCCACGGCCTGGCCTCCATTAAGCCCGGCCCGGAGCCAAAAAGCTCTGCCTGAAATCATGGAAAAGAGAAGCTTGAGCCTGACCGGAACTTCCTTGCAGGATGGAAAGCGAAGTGCAAGCCCGTCCTGGCCTGGATTTTTGGGCCGGGCTCAGGCTGTCCATGCCCAGGTTTACTATCATTCGTGACGTGCTCAGCAATCCGCCGCCCAGCGCCGACCCACCGCCGGGCCGGTTAGGGCACCCGGTGGGGGCTCGGCACGGAATCTCTACTCCTAATGGAGCAGTTGGTGAATAGTCCGCATGGTTTATTTTCGCTGGTTTATTTTCGTCATCTTTTCACCACCGTTTTTTTTCGTCATCATCCCACCTCTGCCAAAAAAACCTTTGCCAAAAAAACCCTCGTGCCCATGGCAGATCGGTCTACGCCGCCGACCAGACCTTCGCACGCCCGATCCACCCCTGCACCCCCTCCGCGGCCGCCGTCTGGATCGCCGCCCCCGTTTGGATCGCCGCTGCCGCGGCCGCCGTCACACAGAAGACGCCGCCGGGATCGCGTCCACGTACGGGACTGCCGCCGCCGACGTGTGCCGCAGGGACACGTGTCTCCATCGATCCCCTCTTCGGATCGCCTCCTCCGCCGTTTCTCCAGATCGCCATCTCGGTCGTTTCTCCGGATTGCTGCCACCGCCGTCTGGATCGCCGCTGCCGCGCCCGCCGTCACACATAAGACGCCGCCGAGATCGCGTCCACGTACGGGACCGCCGCCGCTGACGTGTGCCGCAGGGACATCGAAGCAAAGACTGCGGCGCGGTTGGTCCATTGCGCCCTCGAGCGAGTGCGGTGGAGACAAACTGAGGGGCGCATGGGAGGCAGGCTGGAGGCACGGCCCACGGTGCGCTACTCTGACATGCCGCTCTTCCTCTCCCCATGTGTGTGCATCTTCCTCGGCTTCTGACACAGTTACCGCCATGGATGGGCCTCGCTGATTTGCATCGCCATTTTTTATGGATTCGTGTTCGCATGCGCCCACAGGTTAGTGTTGTAGCTATGGAGGATGGGGCAACGGCTGGCGAGCGTGTGCCCTCTCGGCTTTGGGGCGAAGCAGGTATGGTGTCCGTCTCAAATCCCACCCTCCCTTGTGTTCTTGGTACGATTCCATGGATAGTCATTGATTTGTGCTTTCTCTGTGTGTCTCTGTGACGTCCAACTTCAAGGAAGACGCCGCCCTTTGTGGGTGCACCTATGCCCTCTTTCTCAAGTAGTGAATTGAATGGTACACATTGCTATTGCTGCAGTATGATGTCAAGGTGGAGTGGCTCAGAGCTCCTGTGTTTGACAACTCTGAGAACAAAGTACAGTCGTAACACATCGACGGCTACGTCTTTTTGGGTTGTTGGGTACGCATGTGAGAGACATTGGTTTCAGTGATGTAGGAATGATTACCTGTCTTTGTGGCTTTATTTTATGTGATCTGAATCTGAGCGAGTCTTAAATTTTGGTGCAGTGTGAAAGGAGGAAAATGGTCGCCGAAAAGCAGACAGATCTACACCTTAAGAGATGGCATTTTGCGGTACATTGTTTAGGTAAGGATATTGTGCTTTCTTCTGAAAACTCTGGACTGTCGACAATATTGAGTTGTGTTCCATTTTTAAAAAATTACTTAGAATCCTGCTTCTGGCAATACTACTATGAATTGGCATACCTCGTGATCATGAGAGAATGACAAGTTCCTGATCCCCAAGAACGCCCTCATGTGCGGCTGCCGGTCGTCGGACAAGACATCTCTGACGACTTAGCCACACAGCGAACCTAAGTTCGTCATGGGAGGATGTCACCTTGGATTGGAGCAACAGACGTCGAAAATTTACCAGGAAAAAAGGCTCACAAATAAGAGTGACCCAAACACAAATTGTCGTACGTTTGCAATTAAACTCTTAGTTGCAGCTTGATTCTTACTATTGTTATTTGCTGGTGGGTATAATTAGTCATGTAGTAGCATCTTAGCTTCATCTTATTTCTTGAGAACATATCTAGCTATCAGATCTTCAAGAGTACACCATAAAAATTGAAACGCCTATCAGCTTCATAGAAGAAAGTTAGTCTTATGATAGAAGAAAGACCCATCAGCCCTTACAGTGCCTGATTGGTTAGCGACTGCTTTTCAGGCTCAACTGATTACTGACTACATCCAACAACATATGACTGACATGACCAAGTAGAAGTAGATTTCGTTGTGATCAAGATGGTGCCTTTATTTTGGAAAACACGATTGAGCTGGGTAGGTGCATGGGCATCTCACCGGAACAAATAGACAGACTGATTTCACTCATACACAGGTTGATTATACGGTCAACTCACGAAGTAGCCGGATACCTTCTGCTTGAAGTTTGAAAGCCATTAGCATGCTAAATTATATGGATGTGCTGGTCTTGACGTGTGTGCACGTACATTGTAAAATAAACTTGAGTAATGATTAATACCTTTTTTACTCTTTTTTTGCTTTACAGGTATTTGGAGTATCTATTATGTTTCAGAATTTCTCAAACTATGGTATCTCCATCCATGTAATGAATGCCCCCCCCCCCCCCACTAATTTCATTCAAGATATCTTAAGGAGAAATTTGGCTTTTGGTGAACTGAAACAATATACCAATAAAAATTTTGGCGCTTGGCTGTACATATGAATGTTAACTTTGTTAAAATAATTCTCCCTTTATAAGAGAAGATTTCTTAGTTCAAATATATAATGGTGAAAAAAATATAGTATTTTCCTGACAAACCTTTTGATTCCTCAACATCCATATTTCAGAAGGATAATAGTGGTGTGTTTATGTTGCTTTGGGTCTCTTATCACTCGGATCATTCATCAGAAAAATATTTTAAAAATAATTCTATTTTGACGTTTCCTTTGAGTTCATTATTCCATCATAGTAGTTTAGGTTCACAGGAAACCAGACCATATGTTTCAGTTTCACTCTTTGGACCATGATGGTGGTGTGCAAGGTGGGCTAGATCGTAATGCTAAAAGAATCAATGGAGGTCTGATCATTGTACTTTGGGACATTGTACTTTTAGGACCTAATGTGCACTTCTATGGTGGTCTGATCATTGTACTTTGGGACATTGTACTTTTAGGACCTAATGTGCACTTCTGGTTGTTATTTTAAATTGCTCATATCTTGATATGTTTTTCAAATTCTTGACATCTGTGCCAGTAGCCTAAACCTGCATGGCATGCTCCATCGGAGTATTTTGTTTGTTGTACAATTTTCAAGTGCGACCTTCCAATTTATGTTGTTGTAACTGTAAGGTTTGACACCTCAGATAAGTTCTCGAAATACCAATGTCATATTTCAATTAGAAAATAAGATTTAGTTTGATCATGCGTGCAATTGTAATAACCCTACCTTGAGCTTTTATGTACTGGTTTAAATAGTTAAATCTTCTAGATTCTTTTGCATATTTTCTTGGAATTATACTGTGAGAGCATCTTAGTTTTCACTAAGCGATAAAATATATTTTCTATTTCTGTAATACAGGTCATTAGTGGTCACTTGGGATGGGTGCAATCTGTAGCATTTGATCCAGGGAACAAATGGTTTTGTCCTGGTTCTGCTGATAGGACAATAACAGTAAGCCCCACAACCTGCATTCCTTTCTTAGAAATTTAAGATGAATTCATATATACATGCAAGTAGTTGATACAACAACCTATTAGTTAAGATCATGCTTGCTCTATGTGTGTCTGCGATTTTTAATGTTACATGCATCTATTTTTATTACATAACGTTTTTCAGCTTTGGGACTCCACGTTGATGTGTTTTTTACCTTAACATTTTATTATCTGTTTTTCTTTAGGCAAGGAAGAAGGTTGCAGAGCACGGATGGATGTGAAAAGGAAGAGGATGGATGAGAGAGGAGAGAAGAGGGGTGAAAGAGGATACAGATGGAAAGAGGGAGAAGGACAGAGTGGATGCGCTTCTTGAGTATTTTTGTGGACTGATTTCATACTCTCTTATAAATTCATGGTTAGCTAGGTAAACCTTTTGTACAACAACTCTTGTTCAAAAGGAAGTTTGATTTTTGGGCTTCTTATTTTAGGTCAATATCAAGAACAGTTTAGCTAATTTAGTTTAATGTTTATGTTTGAAATTGACTTTTACCATTCTGGTTGTATGGGGGTGTGGATAGAAGAGATTGCGAGTCGGGTACGGTGATGCCAACATTGTATTGGGGGCAGATAGATTTAAGTTCCGTCTTATGTGCATGAGGATAGGATCGCTATTAAATCATCAGAATAAGTATGCTTTCATTGCAACGCACGAGCAATGGGAGAAATGTGATGTCCATGTGAGTGTCTAAAGGTAACACGTTAGACATAATTAGTATTGTGCATGAGCTATTCGTAAGTCGATTGAATTTTGAATCTTTGCAAGTTGATTTTTGGGAGAACACAAGTGCAACCTGAGGCCGAAGTCGTTGATGGCACTACGAGCTGCAACGGTGATGCCGAAGGTGTCGATGGCACTGCGAGGCTGAGCCAGAACCTCGTGGGAGACAAGGACGACACATCGAGCGGTAGTGAGGAGTGGCATCATAGTCGGAGGCGAGGAAGAAGGTTTGTAGGTGTGCGGTGGTTCACCGGAAAAATCCGGTCGCTAGGCTGGTTCGAAGCACTACTAGGAAAAGGCCTACTAATGGCGCACCTAATTTGGCCATTAATGGCGCATTAGTGGTGCGCCATTAGTGCTACGCCTTAGTATATTTTACTAATGGCGCACCACTGATGCGCCTCTGGTATACTAATGGCGGACCTCAGATGCGCCATTAGTATATACAACAGTGCGCCATTAGTATGCCTCCCAGGGGGCCATGTATACCCAGGTGCTTTGGCATACTGATGGCGCACAACAACAAGATGCGCCATTAGTAACTTCGGCATACTAATGGCGCACTGTTTAATGATGCGCCATTAGTATCCTTTGGCATACTAATGGCGCACTGTGATGTGATGCGCCCTTAGTATGAATATTAGGTTTTTTTATTTTTCTATTTTCTGTTTTTTGCACAGGTTACAAAATGTATAATTGGACAAAATATAGACAGCACACATCAACAACAGATTCATCGAATACAATAGAAGATTAGTCTCTGAATACAATTCATCATATTAGTCTCCAAATAAAATTCATCATATTAGTCTTCGAATTGAAAAGACCGAACAAAGATAGAACATTATATTACAAGTCTCGAGACCGCGAGTAGCGAGTTTGTCTTCACATTACAAGTCGATATCGATCATCTAAACTACCATCACATAGAAGAGAGCTGCGGTCATCACGATGAGCATCATCACGATGAAACTCGTCTTCATCCGGTTCCTCCAACGCTCCCTTCCCTCTCCCGCTAGATAGCGGGCGTATCTAGATTCGGCCTCGGCCCTAGTGGTGTACCCTTTGTAACTGTTACCGCTGAATCGGTGAACCTGTCTCCGACACTCCTCCCAGTCGTCGTAGACTCCGGGAACCTTACCCTTGTACACGACATACGATGGCATCGCTATGCACTAGCCAAACGAAACGTTAGTACCAATTCACAGACAATACATAAGCAATATATAAGTATGCAACAGAACGATCGGAAGAGAAAAGCAAGACATTAATAGCATCGATTACATCTAAGTTGAATGACTCTCGAAACCAAAGAGACATACTACAAGTTCATTAAAGTTTAATTACAACATGAGCCAATCGATGTTTCAGAACTAGACACAACATCACTGGTTTCGACTCGACTCAAGGGACCAGAGCGTGGATGAAGCCGCCGTCTATCGTGGGAGTCATGAAATAACAGTCGTTGTCAGCCTGCATTTGTAGCATTGTGTCGATGTCACTGTTGGACGGTTGATTTCTGAGGTAGAACTGCCCCGAGGTACGAAGGACATCTTGATGGATGATTTCCGTGAACTCCGACTGGGTGCGAAAGAATTCTTGTCTGATGTCCGCGTCCTGGATTGCCGACACGCTCGCTGCCCAATCTTTGAGTTTACTCGGTAGCAGAAGTTGATGCTGGTCCCGTACGATCGCCCGCATGTGATGGATGGCGTAGTAGGCACCCTTCTGACCGCCAGGCGGCTGCTTGACGCAGCAGAATGTCGTATTGTGGGAGAACACGTGCTTGCCGTACTTACGAATAGGTCTGGTGAAGGTGCCTCCAGATTTGGCGTAGCCGGGGAGAACATCATCAAGAACCTTCTTGACATTTGTGTAGTCTACGTTCGACTGACGGTCCGGGTCGAAATACGTGGCCATGGAATATTTGGGGCTTAGGAGGATGAGCGTGCAATGTGTGTCACTGCAGAAAACACGGAATGTTAAAAGAAAAACGATCAAAATCTAAGAATTCATATGTTACGCGGCGGTTGAGGGGAGGACTTACTTGGGAAAGTAAGGCATGAGGAAGTTATCCTTATCTTGGTTTGCCAGAATGACGCCTTCGAGGTAAGAACTCGCGACTTGCCGGTCCCCAGCGCTGCCCAAGATCTTGGCACGCATGTAGAAGGGGTCGACTATCATGATGTCCGGGGTCTTGTCGCGAATGATCCGCATCTCCATACTCAGCGAAAATAGCCGAACGAAGGTGTAGTGCAGCGGATGAAGGTTCAACATAGCGTGGATGTCATCAAACCGCAGGACGATCGTACCCCCGATGGAGTTATCCACAAAGCCCTTGCCCTCTGGCACCTTGGCCGCGAAAACCGGGTATGCCACATCCTTCTCTCTGAGACGCCGGTTCTCCAAAGAAAGAACACTGTCATGCAGACTCCGCATAGCACCGGTTGCAGCATCGAGCATATTTCTCGGTAGCATCAGCCTACCCACCACATGCAACCTCCTCATTAAATCCTTAGGTGAAGGTGGCCCGTCCTGAGCACGGATCGTACTCGGTGCCGGCTGGCTCGCACCCTTGTTAGTCTTTCTTTTGCGTGCCTTCTTCTTCTCCTGTAATGGGACCGAGTTCCGCTCACAGACCGCCTTCTTGAGTGTGTTGGGGCTGATAATATTTCGCGCCTCGCCTATCTGAGGCTCGGTGAAGTCGGCAGCTGGAGGCGTCTCCTGAGAGCTGAACTGCAGACGATGCCGGTTGCAACTTGGCTTCTCCGCGGTACCAGCTAGATCGCGCACGTCTTTTGTTGGGTTGGGTTCTTGAGAAGGAGGCCCCATGAAGTCGCCACCGTACCCATGATCGGCAAAGTACTGATCGACGTTGCCAAATGTATCGTCGTCGTCGTCGTTCTGATCCTGTGCCATATGCATGTTTGGATCCAGTGGCATAGGGATGTCCGGCACCGTTGCGGCGGTCTTGCCATGGGGCCGACTTGGCGCCGGCACGACTGGCGGTGTTGTCTTTGGGGTGGTGTCCCCCGCCCCCAAACGAATCTGGCTCTTCGGCCAAAGTAGGGGCCAGCTCAGGCAGGCGCTGAGGGTCATCACGTCATCATCGTCGGCCCCGACGGGTCGAATCTGAGGTAACAACTCGTCGCAGCCTGGCAGCACCCGAACAAGTTGAACCCTAAACAAGTTGGATGGCATCTGGGTACCGTGGAACAAGGGGTTGCCCGGTTGAACGATTTTGCCCTTGGTGACATCGACCAACTCGTTGTTCACGAAGTGCAGGAGAGTGCACGGAACATCGGCAGTGCCCTGCGAAAACATGTAGGGCGTCAGGGATGCCCAGTCAAAGGCAAGGAGATGAAGTCCTCGGACGAGAGAGGCTTAATTAGTTACCGTGATGATGGCGTCGAGCTCGGCTAATGTCGAGGCACTGCCAACGACGGGCGTGCAGTTGACGGAGGGGCCGCTTGCTGCAGAGGTGCCGGCCGACGTACACCCGGATGCATTAAGCTCCCGTGCCGGCGTCGGAGACACAAATGCCGCCTCCGCCGGAGACACCAATGGCTCTGCCATCGCGTTCTGCGAGTTGCTGGCCGTGAAGCTAGGAGTCGGGGGCGGCCCCTGTTGGCCGCCCGCAATCCACGCACTCAACCCCTCGATCAAGGTAGGCACAATGGCGGTGATCGTCGCTCCGAGTTGTTGTTGCACTTGCTCTTGGACAATCTCTGGAATCCGCGCCACCTATGCCTTGAGTTCTTGAACCTCGCGCACCTGGCTTTCCGAGCTGATCTTTTTCTCCTTTCGCCCACCAGTGTTATAGTATGACGACCATCTTGTCGACAAGCCTTTGCCGGCCACACGACCAGCTGACGTCGGCTTACTGAGCTTATCCTTGTTCTTCATTACATTCAACGCCCTATTTAGAGTGGTGTCCCAAGGGTTGCTCTTAGTCGACCCCGCGCTACTGCTTTCAATCGCCTACGGAAGGAATGTGAACTATTTAGAAATTTGGCTTCATTAATTAGAATGCAACCATATGGAGCTAATTACGCGGGGGTGTATTCCTTACCAGAACAAGTTCAAGCTCCCTGGTCTTCGGATCCGTGGTAAGCTCCTTTGTTTTCGGGTCCTTCTTGTACCGGGCCCTGACAAAGTTCCTGGTCTGCTTGTCACCGTATTTATCGAAGAGGGGTGGTAGGCCTTGCTCGGCACGGTCCGCCTCCTCCTTGTCCCATATAGGCTCCGCCACTCTGTAACCGCCGGGACCGAGTGTGTGTTCCCCTAAGTTCAGCTCCCGCATTTCTTTCCCCCACTTACTTGATTTGGAGTTTGCGGTGCTCGAGCAATTGATCTTGAAGTCGTTGTAGTCATCTTCGGTGATCGAAGGATTTTTCTCCTTGATCTTCTCATAACTCTGACCTTTCTCGATCATTCTCTTCACATTGCTTTTCCAAGTAGACAGGGCCTTGCTCATCTTCGTGAGGGCAGCATTGTTCACTTTATTCCCTTTGAGGCTTGTGTTTTCAAATTCAGCGGGGAACTTGTATCGTCCGTGCAGCTTCGTGAAGAGGAGGTTGCGCAAATTCCCTCGGTCAGGATGCCTCAGGTTCTCGGTGTTGATCGAGACGGTGCTCCGGAGAATGCACCCGAGCTGAAGCGAGTACCCCTTGACTATTCGTTCGGGTGCCGTTGGATTCCCGTCGGAGTCCACTTCAGTAACTTCCTCCTTGAGGGTGCGGAGCACGGTCGGGCGCCGGTCCTTCCGTTGCCTCTTCGGTTGGCTGCCATCTGTGTGTGCGCCGCCATCATCAGTGGTGGCATCCTCGGCGGCACCATCAGTGGTGGCATCAGTGGGGTCATCCTCGGCGGTACCATCAGTGGTCTCAGGATCGATGGGGAAGGCGGCGTCCTCATACAAGTGAGGTTGTTCCTCCATCTCCTGGGACAGCTCCCAGAATGCCTTGCAGCCCGAACCCCCGGCCTCATTGTTGTTGGCCATGTTTCTCTCTAAATAGGAACAAAGTTTGGTCAAAAAGTTGGTTATTGTCAAGGAACAAGATCATGGTCTCATCATTTAGGGTTTGTCGACACCGAGGCATCCTAAAAGCTAAGCTTTTATCATTGAGGTTTTTTGACTCTGAGGCACCCTAAAAGCCTAAGCTTTCATCATTTCGGTTTTTATCGAAACCGAGGCACCCTAAAAGCCATGCATTAGTCACAAGTACGCCGGGGTACTTGATCCTACTTAATTAACTACTAAGATACCCCGACCCATGCATTAGTCACAAATACCCCATATGTCCTATTTTTAGCAAAGTCATGCTAAAATTCACGGAAAATTTCAGCATGACCTTTGCTGAAAATAGGACATATGGAGTACCCGAATTTGCCGGAACGGAAGTTAATCGACATTCCAGCAAACTCAAGGGCCTCTCGGGTGGACAAGGCAAAAAAGGGCTCCATCACAACTGATAATACAAGCAACAATGTAGCTAGGCTATATGTCCATTGAAATCAGCATGTACACAAAAGTTGATTTTAGAGGTTTATCCTCCAATGCAGGACCCGAGACATCACTGGCAACATTAGTGTAACATAAAATCAAAAAATGACTGCACCCAAGCAATTTTCTGCCCTCAAACAGTCAATGGAGTCAAAAAGCATGTAGTCAACATAAACAACAATGCAGCATGTCCCCCAGATGTGAGTTTTACTCCAGTTAAGCATAGACCCAGTTTTATGCCCTAACTTGCAATTTTGTGCATGGACATTCAAATCATAAGTGCACTAGTCAGTCGATTTTACAGATACTTTCCCTGATGCAGGCTAACACGTATTCCACAGGGAAACATATGCATTTGTACCAATACTAGTTTACCAGAAAATGATGGGTATACATACAGATGGCTACTGCAACCGATTCTGAATAAATAAGCACACACACAGCTTAAACAACAACATAAGCTAATACATGTCCCTTGAAAATCTGCATGTACCTACAAGCCAAATTTGGAGCCTTGTACTGCAATGCAGGACCCAAATAACATCACACAAGGTAACTGCAACTGATTCCTGAGCAGTCGATGAACAAACAAGCATGTATTGTAAGCACCAATTTGTAACTAGGCTACATGTCCCTTGAAAATCATCATGTACATACAAGCCAATTTGAAAGCTTTCTCCCCCACAATGCAGAACCCAGTACATCGCTAGCAACATCGGTTAATCAGAAAACGAAATGATGACTGCACCCATGGTAAGTAACTGTCAACGAATTTTCTGTATTCATGTAGCGTGCGCGCGAGGGGGAGAGGGGGAGAGGAGGAGGGGGAGCTCACGGGGGCCGTAGGGATAGGGCAGTGGGGCGCGGGGAGGATGTCGGGGACGACGACGACGCAGGGGAGGAGGCGACGAGGTACGGGTGGCGGTGGTGCTCCGGCGACGGTGGTTTGGACGGGACGGCGTCCGGGCCGCCGGCGACGAGGGCGGCGGGGCGATGGCGTCCAACGAGGTGGGGCGACGGGGAGAGCGGCGTCGACGTCGGGGCCTCAGGCGGCGGTGGTTGGAGACGGGCGACAGGGACGACGGGGCGCCGGCGATGGGCGCAGGGGCAAGGCGCCCCGATCCAGATCGCGTTTGGGAGGAGACAAGGACGACGGGGCGGCGTCGCGGCGGCGGGGCGGCGGCGGGGCAGCGGCATCGGGATAGGAGAGGGGAAGGGGATCGAGGGCGAGGGCGAGGGAGAGAGAGGGGATAGGTTTGGGCCGAGGAGGAAATATGGATGGGGGCGGCACAATACTAATGGCGCACCACCCCTCGGTGCGCCATAAGTACATCCATACTAATGGCGCACCTCACCCTGGCGCGCCATTAGTATTTTTTTTATTTCTGCTCGAGCGAACAGGTTATCTTCCACCTGATCTGATCCACACCAAGTTCCCCCTACTAGCTCGACTAGCCAGCAGCCAGTTCTCACACCAGGAGGTCCTGGGTTTGATTCCTAGGCTCCACAATTTTTTTATGCATTTAAAATGCTGTTTGATACTTATTTTTGTTTAAATATGTTCAAACTTGTTTAAATCATAACAGTAATATTTTTTTATAAGACAGTAATAATTTTTTACAAAATATCATCAAACAGTAATGCCGGTGGAGCGGGGGAGGGTGCGCGGGGTGCGGGGGGGGGGGGTCGGCGGCAGCGGTTGAGTAGGGGAGGGATGCGGGGGGTCGGCGGCGGCGGTTGAGTAGGGGAATCAAGGGTGCGGGTGGTTGGCGGCGGTGGCCGGTGGACCAGGGGGTGCTCGGCGGCGAGGGGGACCGGATCTGGCGAGGTGGGATAGCGATCGAGATGGAGGGGGATCGAGATCGAGTGTCCATGAAATTTAAAAATATTCATGATAGTTCAAAAAGTGCCCATGAAATACAATCGAGAAATGAAGGCTACGATTTAAATACAATCGATCTTAGCTAGCTATCTGTTCACAATCTTCTTGCCCTTCTTTTTCGCAAATGGAGTTCTTCTGTGGAACGGACGTCCTTTAGGTAGGGTGGTCCTGCTTCTTCTTGTGGTGTATGCTGCTACTTCATCATCGTCGTCATGTTCGATCCTCGGGTCGCCGTACTTGTCGAAGTCTTGCTCATTGGCTACTCCATCCATTCCGATGATCTTCCTTTTGCCTCTCCTCACGACAACACGATTGGGCTTTGACGGGTCGGTAATGAAGAAGAATTGGTCCACTTGGGAAGCAAGTACCCATGGCTCATTTTTCGCGGTGACATTTGCGCCCGCGGTCTTGGATTTGGCTTCGGGTATAACCATGGTGGTGAAATACCGGTCTTCTTTTAGGACGCTCTTCGCCCATCTGACACGGAACATCGGGACCTTCTCTCTAGCGTAGCTCAGCTCCCAGATCTCCTCGATCCTTCCGTAGTATCTGTCCTTGTCGTTACCGGTGTAGGATTCCATCGTTACCCCAGAGTTCTGATAACCATCGCTCTTCATGTCCTTGGCCTCGATGTAGAATGTGTAGCCGTTGATATCGTACGCCTCATAGGTCATCAGGTTGTGCTCGGCGCCCTGTGACAAGGCGAATATGAGTTGTTCTTCCGCGGAAGAATCCTCATGTAAAGAGTACGACAGAAGCTTCTGCTTGAACCAACGCGTGAAACATGAGTTGTGCTCTTTGAGTATATCTCCGTCCATCCTCTGTTGGCCTTGGTCATTGTACGTCTTCTTAATAAAGGTTTTGTGCTCTACCACCCAAGGATCGACCACGTCTATGTGTTGTAGCGCGACTAGGTTTGCTCTTTCAAAGTCGGCGAGTCGACCCTCGAAGTCGACATGCATTTTGCGGCGACCCTCACGGTGACCTCATCCAGCGAGCCTGCCGAGGTGCCTGTTGACGGGCAGACCAACGGGGTTCTCGATGCCTAGATAATTCGTGCAGTAGGAGATGCACTCTTCGGTCAGAAAGCCCCTGGCTATGCTTCCCTCTGGACGTGACATGTTGCGAATGTATCCTTTGATGACACCATTCATCCTTTCGAACAGCATCATGATGTGCAGGAACGTCGACCCGAGTTGGATGATATCGTCCCCGATATGGACCAGCAGATGCACCATAACGTCGAAGAATGCGGGCGGAAAGTACATCTCAAGCTCGCATAGTATCACCACGATCTCTTCCTGTAGCCTTCTGAGTTGCCTCACGCCAATCGACTTCCGAGAGATGACGTCGAAAATGTTGCATAGGCCAAATAGCGTTTCACGGACGTGCGCGTCCATGATCCCATGGATTGCAACTGGAAGTATCTGCGTCATTAGCACGTGACAGTCGTGAGACTTCATCCCGCTGAACTTCTGCTTCGCTGGGTCTAGGTATCTGCTTATCTTCCCTGCGTAACCATAAGGAAGTTTTTACTCCTAGGAGGCAGGTGAAAAACTGCTCGATCTCCTCCTGACTTAGAGTGAAGCACGCGGGAGGGTAGTCATTTTCGGTCTTCTTGGCCTTTTTGCCTTTGCGACGACTTTCTGTGTCCTGCTTCGCCTCATCATCATCATCATCATCATCATCATCATCATCATATATAGCGTGAAGCTCCTGCCTGATGCCCATTGATTTCAAGTCTGCCCTTGCTTTCGGCCCATCTTTGGTCCTCTCTGGCATGTTGAGCAGGGTACCAAGCAGACTCTCGCACACGTTCTTTGTGATATGCATGACATCAAGGCTGTGAGGCACACGGTGGATCTTCCAGTACAACAAGTCCTAGAAAACAGACCTCGTTTTCCATACCTTCAGCAGCGGCTCTGGCGCCTTTCGCTTCTTTCCCGGCTCTGGCACCTTTTGCTTCTTTCCCGGCAGTGGGCAGTCTTTCCAATTTTTTAACAGCTTGTCTATTTCCTCCCCGCTCCTCGTACACGGGCGTTTTCGGGGTTCGGTTTCACCATCGAACAGATCCTTGCGTTTCCTCCACGGGTCATCGTCGCGAAGCCACCTTCGATGTCCCATGAACACGGTTTTCGAAGACCCAGGATCTCTATCTAGCTAGCGATACGTTGTGTCATCCATGCACCTTACGCATCCAGAAAATCCGTGGACTACCTGCCCCGCGAGATATCTGTAACCGAGATAGTCGTGCACCGTCATGAGCAGTGCGGCTCTCATAGGGAAATATTCTTTCTCTGTGGCATCCCACGTATTGGCTGGCGTTTTCTACAGTGTGTCTAGCTCCTCCTTCAGCAGCCCCAGATACAGATTGATGTCGTTCCCTGGTTATTTCAGCCCTTCAATTAGCATACTCATGTGAATGTACTTCCTATTCATGCACAACCAGGAGGGAAGGTTGTACATCCACACAAACACAGGCCAGGTGCTATGTGTGCTTCTCTGGTTGCCAAACGGATTGACTCCATCGGTGCTCGCACCCAGCACGATGTTCCTTGGATCCTTCCCAAATTCTGGGTATTCGAAGTTCAACGCTTGCCACTGGCTCGCATCCTTAGGGTGACTCAGCATCTTGTCTTTTTTATCTATCTCCGGATCATTTGCGTCAACTTCTCGCTTCTTCTCCTCCCTATCCGCATGCCAACGCAGGAGCTTTGCTACCTTAGGGTCCGCGAAATACCACTGCAGACGAGGAGTGATCTGAAAGTACCACACCACTTTTCGAGGAGCTTTCTTCCTCTTCTTGTATCGAGTGACGCCGCACACCGGACATATGGTAGACTCCGCGTGCTCGTCCCAATAAATGATGCAATTGTTCATGCACACATGGTATTTCACGTGCGGTAAATCCAGAGGACACACGATTTTCTTCGCCTCCTCCAAACTGGTCGGGCACTTGTTCCCCTTGGGAAGACGTTCGTGCCAGAATGACATGTTCTCGTCGAAGCATGCATCGGTCATTTTGTGTTTTACCTTCATCTCCAGAGCCATGAGCGTTACTTTCAGGCGGGTATCCTCGGGCCTGCATCCTTCATACAATGGAGTAACCGCGTCTAAATCAAGTTGATCCATCTTGGCTTTCTCTCGGGCGGCAGTTCTTGCGTTATCCGTCTGCTTGAGAAACAGCTCTTGAATATGAGGGTCCTGCACCCAGCCCATCGATGGTTCAGCGTCGTCTGCTTCGCCGGCACCATCATCTTCATGATCATGCCCGTCGTCTGCTCCGGCATCTTCCTCATCATCATGTCCTGCATCTTCTACATGATGACTGTGTACAGCATCACCGTCGTGATCATCTCCTGGGGATTCTTCGTCTTCTCGCCCGCCCGAGCCGCGGTGGTTGTCTTGCTGCCCTTCCTCATTTCTTGCCCGGCCCCCATGGACGACTTCGTAGTCATCTTCATCACCTTGCCACCGATAGCCATCCATGAAACCACGCAAGAGCAGGTGGTCCCGCTGAAGGAAATATGCCCTAGAGGCAATAATAAAGTTATTATTTATTTCCTTATATCATGATAAATGTTTATTATTCATGCTAGAATTGTATTAACCGGAAACATAATACATGTGTGAATACATAGACAAACAGAGTGTCACTAGTATGCCTCTACTTGACTAGCTCGTTAATCAAGGATGGTTATGTTTCCTAACCATGAACAAAGAGTTGTTATTTGATTAACGAGGTCACATCATTAGATGAATGATCTGATTGACATGACCCATTCCATTAGCTTAGCACACGATCGTTTAGTATGTTGCTATTGCTTTCGTCATGACTTATACATGTTCCTATGACTATGAGATTATGCAACTCCCGTTTGCCGGAGGAACACTTTGGGTGCTACCAAACGTCACAACGTAAATGGGTGATTATAAAGGAGCATTACAGGTGTCTCCAAAGGTATATGTTGGGTTGGCGTATTTCGAGATTAGGATTTGTCACTCCGATTGTCGGAGAGGTATCTCTGGGCCCTCTCGGTAATGCACATCACATAAGCCTTGCAAGCATTACAACTAATATGTTAGTTGTGAGATGATGTAATACGGAACGAGTAAAGAGACTTGCCGGTAACGAGATTGAACTAGGTATTGGATACCGACGATCGAATCTCGGGCAAGTAACATACCGATGACAAAGGGAACAACGTATGTTGTTATGCGGTCTGACCGATAAAGATCTTCGTAGAATATGTAGGAGCCAATATGGGCATCCAGATCCCGCTATTGGTTATTGACCGGAGATTTGTCTCAGTCATGTCTACATTGTTCTCGAACCCGTAGGGTCCGCACGCTTAACGTTCGTTGACGATATAGTACTATGTGAGTTATGTATGTTGGTGACCGAATGTTGTTCGGAGTCCGAGATGAGATCACAGACATGACGAGGAACTCCGGAATGGTCCGGAGATAAAGTTTGATATATATGATAATAGTGTTTGGTCACCGGAAGGGTTCCGGAAATCACCGGAAGGGGTTCCGGATGTTTCCCGAAATGTTTGGGTACGAGAACACTTTATTTGGGCCAAAGAGGAAAGCCCACAAGGTTTTTGGAAAGCGCAAAAGGAAGTTTTGCGGAGTCCAAGGGCCAGACGCCAGGGTCCCTGGCGTCTGGGTCCAGACGCCGGGAACCCTGGCGTCTGGCCCTGGAGTCCGAGAAGGACTCTTGCCTTTCGGGTGAACCCGACTTTGTGGAGGCTTTTACTCCAAGTTTCGACCCCAGGGCTCAAGATATAAATAGAGGGGCAGGGCTAGCACCAAAAAGAGATCAAGAAACACCAAGCCGTGTGCCGGCAACCCTGTCTCCTCTAGTTTATCCTCTATCATAGTTTTCGTAGTGCTTAGGCGAAGCCCTGCGGAGATTGTTCTTCACCAACACCGTCATCACGCCGTCGTGCTGACGGAACTCATCCCCGAAGCTTTGCTGGATCGGAGCCCGGGGAGTGTCATCGAGCTGTACGTGTGCTAAGAACTCGGAGGTGCCGGCGTAACGGTGCTTGGATCGGTCGGATCGGGAAGAAGACGTACGACTACTTCCTCTACGTTGTGTCAACGCTTCCGTTGTGATCTACAAGGGTACGTAGATCATACTCTCCCGTCTCGTTGCTATGCATCACCATGATCTTGCGTGTGCGTAGGAAATTTTTTCAAATTAGTGCGTTCCCCAACACCCGCACCTGCCCGGATTCCGGGTCCGCAATAAGGCTCTTCAGCTTGCATCTTCGACACGGACATCTTATCTCCGTCTCGTTCTTTTGAAGCATCTCGGCCTTCGCGGACCTCAAAAACCTATTCACGATGCCTTCGGTCATCGTGCGGACCATGGTCGCCTGCGGGGTAGAGCAAAACGATATTTTAGAACCAAGAAAAAATTTGGCATGACTTTCCCTAAAAATAGGACCAAAAAGAATGCTTAATGCCAAAATTCTCGCCGAAACGGAAATGAATCAACATTCCGGCAAAATATTGGCAACTATCGTATTTCAAATACCGGTACACCTCCAAACACAAACACATATGCAACACCACAAACATATGCAACACCACGAACATACATAGATCTAGCTAGGCCATAAAAAGTGCATGTGCACATTGTTGTAGGGAGAACAACATAAATATAGCTTCCCCCCTTACTTACCTATCAAAACAAGGTAATTTAACCACTTAAATTGAATGAATCTATGGTGGAAATGAGGTGAAAAGAGGAGGCACCCGAGACAAGGAGGAGGTGGAGAGAATGAAGTGGGGAGAAAGTGAGTGTGGGTAGGAGAGGCTGTCCAAAATATCTTGTTGCTGCCCACTTACTAATGGCGCACCAACTCTAAATGCGCCATTAGTAATTCAGGTTACTAATGGCGCACCTTCTGGTGGTGCGCCATTAGTAGTTTTGCAAACAAAAAACATACTAATGGCGCACTGTCCTACAGTGCGCCATTACTAGTTTAAACTAGTAATGGCGCACGGTGGAACAGTGCGCCATTAGTAGTTTTGCAAAAAAAGAATAAAAAATATAATAAAAAAACAATATTAGTGGCGCACTTTCCGACAGGTGCGCCATTACTAGTTACAACTAGTAATGGCGCACTATGTCTGGATGCGCCATTAGTATGTTTGGACAGGCGCACTAGTTCAAAAAAATGTTTTGATACTAATGGCGCACCCTGGGCCAGGTGCGCCATTAGTAGTTTCAACTCTAATGGCGTATGGGAAGGTGGTGCGCCATTAATATATACTAATGGTGCACCGCTTGTCTGGTGCACCATTAGTGTCAATCCCATCTATAGCCCTTTTTCTAGTAGTGGAGGGTTGGTCATGGGTGGCGGTCGCGGCTAGCGGATTGACAGGCGGTGGCTGGCTGTTTAGGAGGAAGAAGCCCAAGGTAGAAGACAAACAACAACCATTCGATGAAGATCCAACGTTGCTCGAGCAGTGGCGTCATAGTCGAAGGCGGGAAGAGGGTTGACAGGTGTGGGTGGGGGTGCGATGGCTCGCCGAAAAAATCTGGGTACCGGGGTGGTCCAGAGGGATGGTCGAGGGTGGCGACAGGGGAGGGCAGGGAAGCAACGCGGTCAGGGGTGGTGGCGACGGGTGGATCGAACGGTGGTAGTTGGCGGTTCAGTAGGAGGAAGAGGCCGGGGGTAGAGGATAAACAACAACCATCCGACGAAAGACCCGACAACCCTCATAAATCAACTTTGCATCAAATTTTCTTAGTCTGACATATAGCGACACCATTAATATCGAGATATTTAGAATATTTTTGACCATATTTATATGAAAATATATCATCTTATGCAATACTAAAGTTATACATTATAAAAATTAAACTCATGATCTGCATCTAATGATATTGATTCCGTATTGTGATTTTTTGTATTTTCTATAAAGTTGGTAAACTTTACAAAGTTTGACTTTAGAAAAATCTTATATGCGAGTAAAAGGACCGGAGGGAGTACTATGTCGCTTTCTACATGTCTTCTTATGGCCTTATTAAAGATTTTCATTTTTATGGGTCTGAACACAAGATGTTATTTTTGTAGCACATTTCTGATAAGTTTTTCTTTATAAAGCTATAATTTCAATCACGTTCTAAAATATAAATGGGATTTGGTGATAAGTCATCATTGTGCTTGTTCATAATCTGTCAGACACGACAACGTTCATGTTGAATGTGTTCTAGAAATGTTCTTTGATAAATATGTTTTAGCTCTTAATATTTTAGAATGGTCGTAAATTTATCAATTCACATATCACTCGATAAAAAAAAATTAATTGGGAGAATCAAGAAAGACAGAAAAGAAGAGCGCTTTAAGGGTAAAAAGGTAGTTGCCGATGCAGCCCGTTGCAACGCACGGGCATCCCATCTTGCAACATGGTAAGTAAAGTATTTTGTCTATTATTATCATGGTTTATTATTGTTTCTAATAGCTCCACTTGTGGATTTATCTTCCCTATGCATCCATCGGCCGATACATCTTGTGCGTCATCGACAAAGAGGCACATCGTCTATATATTATGGACCCTATTCAAACATCACAATTGTGAGAGGATAAAAATTTGAGGCATGCACTGAAATTAAAAAGTTTTGCAGGGGATTTCAAAGAAGCACTCGAAATAAAGCTGTCTGGTTGGAATTCCGATATATCTAAATGGCAACATTTATTTCCGTTTAGTATTCCAACGAGTATAGACGGGTAATGAATTCATAATAAAAACTTTTATTTTTGTTATTGCTATATTTTTTATTTATTAATTTAAAAATTACAGGAATGTGTCTGGGTATTTTGTTTTTCATTTTATGCTCTGGTGGAACGGTAAAGAATTGGTCAAGCCGGTTTGCACGGTAAGTATTGTCCGTTACATGTTTTAAGACCTTCGGCGTGAACTTTTCATACTAACTACATATATTTGTTTATGCAGGATGGGTATGAGTTGAAGAAGCAGTTTTTATTATACTTGCTAAAACATCGTGGGAATGAAGCTAAAGGCAACTTTTCTAATATTATGAGAGAATTTCTTAAACGCATCATCTAGATATTGATAGTTTTGTAATATATGTTTAGTTCGAACATCGCTCAGTTTGTTACATGGGCATGTCGTTAATCTTTATTTTTGTTATCAAATTACATTACAAAATTGGACTTCAATTATTCAATAATTGTGTTTGTGTTATATTATTTGTACATGTGAAATTTCATATATAACTTTTGCAAACTATTTCAAGAGCCCGTGGCAACGCACGGGCACTCTACTAGTCCACATAGAGTCTCATCGTCGCTACGTTTTCCAGGACGTCAACCCAAGCCAGCATCCATTCGTTTCGATTTTGTTCCGACAACCGCTTGGTGGGTAGGGCACTCGCCGACTGCTGCTGTACATCGATAGCCTTTTTCTTGATGGTAGCCTTTCATTTCCTCGACATTGTGAATATTTTTAGACCCGATGGAATCATGGGAGACTCGGTGGCCCAAGTTGTAATTATGTAAAAGGTGAGTGAGCTTCCATCAGCAGTTCCTAAAACGGTCAGTGTTTCACTTTGCTAGCTTCAAGCTATAATACCTCTTTTTTTTCTTTTGCGGTAAAATGCAGGCAGGAGCTCTGTTTGCTTAATTACTAGCAAGGGAATATATAGGGTATGAAACGTAGTACTTCCTCTGTAAACTAATATAAGACTATTTGATTAAATAGGGATGTAAACTAATATAAGATCTTTTGGATCACTACTTTACAGAGGAAGTACAAATTAAGGTGCCCAGAGGCGAAAACCAAACACAATGGAGCAAGGCGGCTCAAAAGGCAGAAGCCAGCTTTCTTCCTTTGGTCATATCATGAGCCGGGAGGGCATAAATAAGCCAGTCTCCTTCCTGATGGAGCAAGCACTCAGGAGGACACAAAGGAGAGAGAAAGCAGTGATGGAGCACTGAAGAGGAGACAAAGCAGGTGGAAGCAGTGACGAAGAAAGCTAGAGCTGTTGAGTCTGTGTCTGATTTTGTATATAATATCATATCATATTTTCCTGCAAGAACAAAAACTGGACCCCCAACATGTGAGGTCAATTCCCTCATAGTTCTTTCAGATAATGCATGCACGAACTGGAACCTGGAAGCATCCTCGCCGTCAAGGTTTCTCCCCCGCATTTGTGTCTGAATGTGAGCCGCATCCATCGATTCTACTTGTACTGAATCTTATGTCCTAATTACTACTATTAGTTTTAACTATACGTGCAAAGCTAATCTAGTTGCTCCTTCAGACACTCAAAAGATTCCGGGCTTCAGGCATCCTTTCGGAACCTTGCAACATAAATACACTAGTACTAGTGGAAAGCACTTGCCTTGCTACGGGCCAGAATGTATATAAATGAATTAAGCAAATGACTAAAATCATTTTCAAGGTCGAAGCTAATTTTCCTTTCATATGTCTAGGCGTGTTCGGACATCAAACGGGCGCCCAGCGGGCTCGCCAAAATCCAACGTCTGGATATCCAGGCTCCCCCAAATCTATTCCAAATGTAGGGGAGAAATGTGGTTATCCGAAGAAATGCGGTTATGCAGACTATCCTACATGTAATCAACATATGGTCCTAGCACAAAAGCCCCACCCACGACGCACCCTCCCCTTCCTGCTTGGTTTCCTGTCATAGCGTGACATTTTTTGCTGGAGTCCTCTTCTTTAAAACCGGATGATACCCACCTCACTTTCGTCATGACACCATATCTCCTACACACCATACTTCCCCAAGGACCGCCAAGGAGTAGTCCCCCGCTAATCGCCCTGATCCCCTCCCCTCGTATTTGTGCCAATTGGCCACCACCACCAGGGGGGGGGGGGTGAGGTGTGCGCCACCCCTTCGAGCCAAGAAGGAAGATCCAATCTGTCCAGGAAAATTGCCACATTGTAACATACAGTTGAGTGTCGCGTGTTACTACGGAATAAAAATGTGGTGTTCTTATTGGGCATGTAACTAATGCACCACCGTGTCCGTTATTAACTCTTGTAACAACCAACCAATGCGTTTACCTTTCTTTACTAATCAATAAATTGTACAACTTGATGAAAATGATATATGTACTGCTTGCCCATGCAATTTCGCCCCAAAAGCATCTGTAGAGAAATGCAATTTGCCACATTTCCTAAAGTTGAGAAATTATTCTCCTTAGAAAACCATAACTGAACAGACCAACCCCAACCCTCATCCCACTCATTCTCAACCCGCACTCTTATCACAAAATTCACTAACTCGTGTTCTAAGTGAGCAAATGATCAATGTCGTCGTGGAAGGCTAGCAGCAAGGTGCCGATGATATCCATATTAGTGAGCTAAAAAAGTACATACGTTGTTTGATAACATTTTATCTGTCTTGCAAATTATCCACAAACAAGGTGAAAGAGAATTAACTCAACTACATTGCATTCTCTACTTCAAAAAATAAGTAGCTTTCCTTTTCCTGCCAGAGGGAACTCTTCGTCAACCACTGTTTTCATGGAGTGGTTCCTGGCAAGTCGGCTTACCCTGTTGGTAAGATTGAGTTGGAAGTAGCTTTTGGTGATGATGCTAATTTCAGAGTGGAGAAGCTGTGGTTTGAGGTAGTCAAAATCAAAAGTCCATATCATGCATTATTTAGACGGTCGGTTTATGCTCGATTCATGGCACACCCTTGTTATGTAAGGCTGCTGATGAGGCCTTTGAGGCGCTTAAGAAGCAGTTGGTTGAGCCGCCTGTCTTAGCTGCCCCAACAGAAAAGGAGTATATGCTCCTGTATGTAGCGGCTAATAACAAAGCCATTAGCGTTGCAGTTGTTGTGGAGCGCAATGAGTCAGGGAAGGAGTATCCGGTTCAACGACCAGTTTATTACGTCAGCGAGGTTCTGACAGAGTCTAAACAGAGATATCCACACTAGCAAAAGTTGGTCTTTGGGGTGTTCATGACTAGTCTCAAGCTGAATCGTTATTTCCTTGAGAATCCAATTACTATGGTCAGTTCAGCTCCTTTAGGGGATATAATTCAAAACAGAGTGGCCACAGGCCGGGTTGCTAAGTGGGCACTTGAGTTAGGGCCACATAATCTCAAATATGTGCCAAGGATTGCCATTAATTCTCAAGCTTTGGTGGATTTTATCAATGAGTGGACATAATTGCAGACACGTGAGGAGAAGCCAGATAATACTTATTTGACAATACACTTGGACGGGTCTAAGCAGCTGGAAGGCTTGGGGTCTGGAGTTGTGATATCTTCCCCTCGAGATGAGAAGTTTTGTTATGTTCTAATGCTTATGTTTCTCTGTACTAACAATGCAGCTGGGTATGAGGCTTTGCTCCATGGGCTTCGTATGGCTAAGGAGAGGAATTTAAACTTGGTCAGGTGCTTTGGTGACTCAGACCTGGTGGCACAGCAAGTTTCAAGAACGTGGGATTTTAAAGACCCACTCATGGCGGTTTTTCGCCAGGCAGTGACTAATATCGTTGGCTTTTTCAAGGAATTTCAAGTGGACCACATTGATCGGTGGCTTAACGAGGCAACTGATGCCTTATCCCGGCTAGGTTCTCAACATAAGCCGGTTCCTCCAAATGTGTTCCTTGACATTTTGCATAATCATTCTGTCAAGTTACCTTCAGAACAAGATCTGGCAGTCCCTGACATGGAGGGCCAGCTGGTGGCGGCTCTACGTGCAACCCCAGATTGGACAGTACCATATTTGGCTTATTTGAACCGGGGTGAGCTTATAGAGGTTGAGCTTTTTGCACGTCAGACTATCCTTCATTCTAAGTCCATGGCTATCATCAATGGCGAGTTACACAGATGCAGTGTGACTGGAGTGTTTCAATGTCGTGTTTCTCATGAGGAGGGCCGTGAAATTTTACAAGAAATCCATGCTGGTGATTGTGGTCATCATGCCGGGTCAAGATCTCTGGTGACTAAAGCTTTTCGTCATGGTTTTTACTGGTTGACGGCTCATGCTGATGCAGAGGACATAGTTCGCAAGTGCGATGGTTGCCAGAAATTCGCAAGACAAGTTCATGTGCCGGATCAAGAATTGAGGATGATTCCAATTACTTGGCCGTTTGCAGTCTGGGGGCTTGATATGGTTGGGCTGTTCAAAATGTCTAAAGACAAGAAGACTAACCTATTGGTTGTAGTTGATAAGTTCACCAAGTGAGTTGAAGCAGAGCCAGTAAGTAATTGTGAGGAGGCTACAGATCATAGTATCATCACTGATAATGGGACGAATATGTCTAAAGGTGCTCTGAAAGAATTTTGTCAAAAAGAGCACATCAGGCTTGATGTTTCATTAGTCGCACATCCTCAGTCCAATGGCCAGGCGGAACGTGCTAACCAGGAGATCTTGAGATGAATCAAACCCCAGCTTATGATTCCTTTAAAACGGACTCCGCGTTGTTGGGTGGAAGAGCTTCCTTCAGTTCTTTGGAGCATCAGGACCAACCGAACAGATTAACGGGTTATACACCCTTCTTCATGGTTTATGGTGCTGAAGCAGTTCTCCCACGCAATATTCGTCATGACTCGCCCAGAGTGGCGGCTTACGTGGAGACTGATAATGAGACGGCGCGTCAGAATGCGTTGGATGCTCTCGAGGAGGAGCGTGATCTTGTGGAGGCTCGTTCAACAATATATTAGCAAGACCTACGTCGCTATCATAGCCGTAGGGTTTGAAGCTGGACTTTCCAGGAGGGCGACTTAGTGCTCTATTTGATTCAAGATTAGACAGGGATGCATAAGCTTTCACCTCTTTGGGAAGAACCTTTTGTGGTCAGCAAGAACCTCAACAACATGTCATATTACCTCATGGACATACGTGAGAACAAAGATTCACGCACATATGAGGAGGAGAACAACAGGCCCTGGAACATTGCTCATCTTCGGTCTTACTACACTTGAGCCACTGGCTCCTATCATTGTATATACATTTATCAATGTACATATTATTTTACGATCAACGTAATAAAGCCGACATCCCAAATTTCGGGGCCTCTATCGTTTCAGCTCATATGTATTGTGCTTGAGTCTTTACTAATTGGTCATAAGGTCACTTGGGGGCTTTCAACTGGGTAGCAGCGGCTAGGGCCGAGAGGCGATCGGGGAAGAGAGGAGAGGGCGCAGTGGCGTCAAGCCGTGGAGGGGCTGGTAGCGCGGCGGCTGTTGGACGGCGAGGTGGCTATGGTTTCATGGGGGGGAGTGGAAGAGAGGAGAGCAGGCGGGAGGGGGAGAAGAACGACCCGGTGGTCTCACCCGATCCCTATTGGGGACTTTTCCGACAACGCGAAATTACTAAAATGCCCTCGGGGGCGTTGTAATTGCGCGCGGTGGCACGAATGTTTCAACACTATTCATTGCTGCAGCCGCTGATCTTCGATCCAACGGCTGAGGTACTCCGATGGGTCGATCCAACGACCTAGCTTGATCGCATCAAGCGAGTAGATCTGACGATCTGGGATCCAAATCGCTGAGGAGGCTTGGTTCCTCATCGGAATCTTTTTCCTGAATACCATACACATACAGTACATCAAATGGTGCACGGTAACGTCAACTGTTGGTTCAATCATTCCTCCTGAAGCAGGCAACGAAACGGTTTGATTTTTGAAACAGAATTTTGACCTGCCAGCAGCTCTACTGGAAACGAGGGACCGTCGGCGTTTCGGCTTTACTTTTGCATGCGTGCCCCCACATGTCAGTCAGCCGAGGGTATTCTGATTCTTTTTTTGTAGGGTTTCCCGTTGGTATACCTTTTTAGCAGTCAGTCGGTATGAGTAGAGATTGGTCATCGCACTAGCCTGTTTTCCCTGGGTGGGTGCCGTTCTCTTTCTTGTTAAAAAAAACAGAAACAAGAGTAAACGAGCGAGGTGTGGACGGGCCAACATCATGCATGCACATTTGTTACCACTTCAGTGCTCCCTGGGGCAAAACAGTGTCAGACAAGCCAGAAAATGGTCTATTACTTTTCTGGGATAGTGATATTTCATGGATAACTATGGGTGGGGAAAATAACTTTCGCGTGCAGGAGAGCTAGCCTAGGAGAGAAAAAACGAGAGAGCACAGGTGTCACTGCACAAATATCAAGAAGCCCGCAACTATAAGAAAAACACAACCAGGCCCCTGGGAGGCCATCCTGCCTGCCGACCAGCCGCTGCATTCCGAATCTGGAGGAGCCGGAGTTCGAATGCATTGAGGGCAATCAACTGGTCAGTAATAGTGGCGAGTATACAAGCAAAACTGTTTGCATTGATGCGAGGGGATACACGTTTCGCATTGAGGATTTTTTTTTTGAGACAATGGATTGATGATTTGAGGTGAGATGTACTGACACACAACATCAGGGCTGGGTCCAATTTCTAGTCGGCCCACACAGTAAGTACTACTCTGGCGACAGTATAAATATCAAAGTAGGAGTAACACTTTTTTTCAGGGTGTGGAGTAACACTTGATCATGTCTGACCATCCATTGTCAATAGGGGCCTGTTCGGAGACCCGCCGCTCCACGAGGCCGCTCCCGGAGCGGGCGGAGTTTCAGTTAGAAATCGTGGAGCGCGCATGTAGGTACTTCGCAGATTCCGAAATTTCAGGGAGCAGGTGGATATCCGAACAGGCCCTAGGTATAATGCATGCACAGGTGTCACCACCACAATGCAAAACGTCTCGGCAGGCACGTGTCCCACAAATATCTCGATCGGGAGGCACGTGAGCAACGCGAGTGGGGCTCACTGATCATCACTATACAGTACGTACGGCCGCCAGTTTAAATACTGCATCGGCGCCACTTTGCCCCAACACCAGCACCAGCACCACGACGTAAACAAACAAACACAGATCCACAGCTTCCGATGCCATTCTCATTTTTCAGCATAGGCTTTAGTCCCGACCCTTTAGTCCCAATTCCAGAACCGCGACTAAAGGCCCTCTAGAACTGGGACTAAAGGCCTGTTTTCTACTTGTGATTCATATATATGTATTGACCCCCTTCTTCAAATTAGATGTGGCAGATGCGGGATGAACTCCTACCACATGATCGTATACGAGCAAGTCAAGAGGAATTGGCGGGATTCTTTCTTGACCACGTCATAAATAAAGCCGGAGAATACCATGTGGAATTTGACATTAGATGTTAGGGATTGTAAGAGATTTTATATTGTATATATGTAGCTAGTAGCGTCGGATAGATATACGAAAACTTGTTGTTCGACCAATCTCTTAGACAAAGAGAGGTCGATCACTTCTCTCTGTATATGTTCATGACGATCTTGTGTACTTCATGGTTCCTTCATTTGCTTACTAGCTAGCGTGTCGAGTTCTCTATAAGTATAGTAGCTAGCTAGCGTCGACCAAGCACGGAGAAAGAGATGACACCTCTTTCTATTAGCTAGCTAACACAATATGAAACCCCTAAATTAACCCTCCAAAATACCC